>NC_041381.1:659846834-659848026 GCF_002162155.2 Triticum dicoccoides
AAGAAGAGATATCTAGATCATGAAGTGGTAACCATCACCTAGAAATATACTCCCTCCGTTCCTAAATATAAGTCTTTTTAGAGATTTCATTATAGAAACTACATTCGGATGTATATAGACGCCTTTTAGAGTATATGTTCACTCAATTTGCTCCGTATGTAGTCTATAGTAGAATCTCTTAAAAGACGTATATTTAGGAACGGAGAGGAAGTATATTATTTCGAGAAGACCAGCAAATAATTAATGTGCTCTTATTTTTCAAAATAATAATTTTATTTTTTTAATGGGTTCTTGTGCATGTACTATTTTCAAAATAATAATTCTATTTCGAAATGCATGATGCATTCATTCAGTGATCAAAGCTTGGAACAAAATCTTTTTGTTTTTTGAAGTTAGCTTGGAACCAAATCGATCGATATCTTGCAGTGTATAGCTTAGCTTTTTAACTTATTTGATTGATGGATTGATTGTTGGTCCATGGGGGCAGAGAATCCATATGATTGATCGTGCATGAATCCGTTAATGCAGAACAATCGTGTGAAACTGTGCAAGAATATATATGTGGGTGATGGATCGGATCCATTCTACGGCGTGAAAAACGGTTTGTTTCAGATTGGGATCGTTGAGAATGTGCTTGGGTCGTTTAAGGAAATAAAACGAATGCAATGGGATTGGAATCCTACTTTCTCGGTTTGTTACCTATCCAGGATTGCCCCGCATCCATTTATAGAGCTGTGGTTATGGGTTAACATACAAAGGGGAATTATTGGCGGCTCGATGGCCTAACGTCCACATGCTGTGTTCTGCGGCTGTGTGCATGTGCTTACACACTAGGCCGGAAAACTACAATTCCTTTCTCTCAAAGTGGTGCCTAAAGATAGAGAACTCAAACCTTATCTCAATTATCTGCACTGTCACACATAAGCCATATATTATAAGGGTATCCATACCACCATTGTGTATATTTAGGGCAATAGAGAACTCAAACCTCATCTCAATTATCGGCACTGTCACACATAAGCCATATACTATAAGGGTATCCATACCACCATTGTGTATATTTAGGGCATCTCCAGCACGCCTCATCAGAATCGCCCCTATATGTCAAGATCGAACGGTCCGCACACTTTTAGACCTCCCGCATTGATGCCCGGCCAACTGGCACACTACATGAGAAGTCTACTCTGGCTTT
>NC_041381.1:659848223-659908443 GCF_002162155.2 Triticum dicoccoides
AACACGCCACCCCTTGCCACCCCTTCATCGTTCGTCGCGGGGGGCAAGAAGATGGAGGAGGAGAAGGAGCACAACCGGGCGTGGTTGTTGCTCGGTAGCTACCGCTTGGATGTGGCTCTGCCACACCAAGACAACATATTGGGGGGAGGAGCTGCAGACCTAGTCTGTGCCGCCATTCCAAGATGCTACTTCCGTCGTCCTCCATCGATCCATTCGCCATGAAGGAGGAGCTGCTCGAGTTCGACGACATCGACTAGGCCAAGCTTGCCACTAAGAACTCGGAGAAGGAGGAGAAGACGCCAGTACATCGTAGCCGCGGCGAACAACGACGAGATCCAACAAGCCTAGCACACCCATGCCCCAATTTTAGTATAGTTCAGTTAAACTTTGAGTTTGGATGGAACTTGCTGAATTTTCATGTTATATATCTTACTAGTTTTAAATCCCGTCCATATTTTATGTGTGAACTGTTCGAAATGAGGGGAAGTTTGAGAGATATGGTTGTGGCGGGCATCTGATTGGATATCCGAACATGTCCGTGGACATCTGGACACATCCGTTCGGTGATTCCATTGGAGATGCCCTTATCTCCCAACCTTGGTCTTATGGTGGGCCCTCATGCCAAACATGAAACAAATGAGGAATTAAATGAATGCTTGTTTTTTAACAATAGTACAACCACATATGCCTACGTACGCACACATATCCTCACGTCTATGGACGCACTCACGCACACCCTACTCCTATGACCACCTTCGAGATACTGATTCAGCATCACATCTTGAGATTGACAAAGACACCACGAACATAGTCGATAGGAACGTCTCCTCCCACTGTACAAACATCGTCGAAAAATTTGAAATAAATCCAGAAAAATGCGAGCACCAACATTAAGTCTAGGACTTGAACCATGGTCGGTTTATTCCACCACAAGGAATCTAACTATGTGAGCTACGCTCATTTTACAATGGACTCTCCTTTTAGTTCACACTAAGTGACAGTATGCAATGTCGCAACACGTTTTGGTGGGAGTATAATGACGCCCCGTGGCTATATGTCACGTGCTTGCATAGTATTTCAGTTGTTCATTAGACATAATTGTTAAAGCGCTTCACTTTCCTGAAGTTTTAGTCCTTTTTGTTCAATACTATCCCGGTTACTTTTCTGAAGTTTAATTTTTAAATTTGTAGTTGTATATATAGTTTAGTTTTGTACTTTGTTCTAAATGGCACCTCCTTTTCGAATATTTTGCATGTTTTTTTGGTTAAACCTTTTTATGCAATTGTACTTTTGTAATTGCACTATAATGAAGGGAAAATGTGGATGGGAATTTTTAAGCAATGCTTCTCTTTTTCATTTAGGACAGTAACTGGTCACCTTTCCAGCGCCCTCACATTACTAGTGACATTGACCGTCAGATCGCGAGTTTATAGTGTTCCTTTTTTTTGTGTGGGCGAGTTTATAGTGTTCCTAGCCGTCTGATTATCATTAGGAGCTAACTTGCACTTGTCGTAGAACCTTCACCCTCACGAAGCCCCTGAGCACCTCCCATCTCTCTCATGCCCCTTTCCCCTCCGCGAGGGCTATATTTCTCCTATCACGAGACAGTAAACCATCTCGCCCTAGGAGATCGCCACTTGTGTTGGCTCAGTCCGGTCTTAGAAGCTTTTGTGCTGGTCTCTTTTTCTTTCTTTTTGTTCAATGTGTTTTCTGTGTTGGTTTTTATTTTATTTTTTGATTTTTTGTTCCTTTACCGGTTCCTTTGGGGTTTTTTGGTTTTTCCTTTTCCTTTTTATTCCTTTTTCCTTTTCAGTACATGTCTACATTTTCTAATACATGTTCTACCTTTTTGGATATGCCTGAAACATATTTTTGATGCACGTTGAGCCTTTCTCAAATACATGATGAACATTTTTTTTTCAAATAGATGTTATGAATATTTTTTCGAATACGAGTTAAACATTTTTTCAAATAAACATTGAACATCTTTTGAATGATACAAAAAAACATTTTGAACTATGCCAACCTTTTTACATTGTACAGACGTTTTTTTATAATTTCATGCACATATTTTTGAAATACATGAACATTTTTTCTATTGTCATGTTCGTTTTTTATCTAGAATTGTATGTGCATTTTAAAAATTAAAAATATGAATTTAACATTTCTTTGAATGAAATGAAATAATTTCTAAACTACGTGAACTTCTGTTTACATTGTACAAATGTATCTTGAAAAATATCATGAACATATTCTTGAAACCTGTGACATTTTTTAAAAAGGCACAAAACTTTTTCTGAAGCGTATAAAATATTTTTAATAACTATGAAAACATTTTAACATTTTATAAGCATTCCATCCGAGTGCACTCCTATTGATATCCGATATTTCACTCATCTTTGACCATAGAACTCTTGTAATTTGATGAGATGTACCTTTTTGTATCTGTACGTCTAGGTAGGAATGAAAACAAAGCGAAAATGAACGAAATTGTGTGCTATCAAATTTGTTTTTCTTTAAATGCAGAAACGGATATATAAACCCTAAAATGAAAATATTAATATAGATACTAGCGGATGCGAACACGGAGCAAATACGGAGCGGACACGGCAACATAAGCGAGTGTTGCTCAGAACTTAAAAACCCCTTGAACCATAGAGAAAAATACAAGCAAACCAACAAACTTATTCAATTCTTAACATCGCTACAAATGGATATGGTTAGGTTAGTGACTTAGCACAGTGCTGTAGTACTACTTGGCATTTTTTTATTGAGAATTAGTAGAACTCAGCATTTGTGTATAGGATGTAACTAAATACATGTGTGGTAGTAGAAGTTGGGCCCCACATGGGCCATTCTGCTCACTGTAGCATTGTGTGTGTTTTGGTGGTTGGGCTACGAAGCAACCATAGGCCCATAATAAAAATGGAAAATCCATATTCGCGAAAACCGAAAATTCCATTCTCGTGTCTGTTCAGACTGGTGTTATAAGTTTTCTCCTGGGTTTCTATTCTCTCATAATAAATTTTTCCCTTCTTTCTTATTTTAAATTCCTGCATTTGTTTTGAATTTGCAAAGATTTTTTCAGACTGATGAATATTTTTCAATCTCATGAACACTTTTTCAAATTCACAAACATTTTTAATTCAGAAATTCTTTCAATTAGCATAGGTTTTAAAATATTTGAGAATACTGTTCAGAATTCAAGAACATTTTTCCATATCTGGAAACTTTTTGAAATTCGAGGAAAAAGTTAAATTCTTAACAAAACCACGCAAAAAAATTCAAATTCAAAATTTGTAGTTCGTGTTTTCTAAAAAAAACATGATTTTTAATTCACAAATTTTTTTAGACACTTTTGAAAAAAATTATAAATTCATGAATATTTTGTAAAATCTACAAAGTATGTTCTTAAATATCATTCTTAATGTATTTTAATAGTAACCTTCAAAATAACAATATCTAGCCTAAAAAAGTCGATGACAAAAATCGAGTAGATTGTATCGTTCGAGAGTCCGCACTGGAGCCGAGTCTGACCCAAGGCGGCTAAGAAAGGGCTGGCCTGGACATATATACACCAGCGAAGGCCGTCCAGAAGATGCAGTTCTCCATGCCGATGGCCACCGGCTACGAGGGTTTCCTCTTCACCGCGGCCTATGTGGAGGAGGCGGAGCCGGAGGCGTTCACCCTCAAGCCCAAGGTGGGGGCAAGGCGGAGGAGCGTTCTTCTTTGTCAAGGAGGGGTGTGGCTCCAAGACCAAGGCTTCGGATGAGCTGTCATTCATGGTGATGGCGGGACGGAGGGTGCCGATATGGCGAAGCCGGGCGAGGTGGAGTACTCGTTGGACGACGAGTTCGACTAGGATGAAGACCTGAAGGTGAGATTTGCGAAAGGTTCGACTGACGCACACAAGAGATGCTTGTTGTCCTGGCCTGGCTCACATTCGAGTTACATGCCTCCATTCCCAAGAGGCAGGAGGACTAAAAGAGGGAGCATGACCTCAAGAGGTAGCATGAGGAGGTTTATGTGGTGGTTTGAGAAGCAGAGAGACGAAGGAGGCCACCAATGCTATCTTTTTACTCCCTCCGTCCCGAATTACTAGTCGCTAGAAATGGATATATCTAGAACTAAAAATATGTCTAGATACATCCAATTTCCACGACAAGTAATTCGGGATGGAGGGAGTATATTGTAGTTGATCCCATCTGCCTATATGCATGGTCACCAATGAGATTATCAAATTAGCCATTAATGAACCCATGGTAATTTATTTTATGTTCTCTACTGGTATTGTTATCATTTGAATCAAGTATGTTAGTGTGATATTTCAGTGTTTCTCATGTGATCTGATTGTTTCTGAGCTGCCCTGTGCGTACTGGTTGGATTGTTTCAACCATAATCTCATCATGACATTCTCATTCACGCACATGCATATGCGGTCGTGACATCTTTGTGACGTTTAATGTTTGTTTATGTGGTGTTCAATTCTTTTAGCTACATAATCATGATTGATATGTGAGGCAATGGTAATTCTAGCAGGTGAAATGTATTTTGGACCTTTAGCCATCCTACATGTTGTACTGGTGCATGCTTGAACCAAAAATTCCCTTGCAGATCTTGGTCTCAAGCCTCACCTTTATTTCTGCAGGTTCCTTCATCACCATGGGTTGCTTATCTATTTAATGTTAATCGGGTTTTAGGCAATTATTCAATACCGTTGGCATCCTCTGTTTGCACATTTAGCTTCCTTTTGTTGCTTGTACCATTGCCTAAATCTTCAACTTAACCATCCAATACTTATTCTTGTTATCCGTAGTATTCCAATAGAACGCACTATGATCTTTGTCAAAATAGGCATGGTTATACTCTTAAAAAGGTGGTAAAGGCCCATGATGAAAGTGGGTTGACTAGTAGAAGACTAGAAAGCATGTCCCTCGTTGTCGGTGTCAAAATCGGCGGATCTCGGGTAGGGGGGTCCCGAACTGTGCATCTAAGGCTAATGATAACAGGAGGCGGGGGACACAATGTTTACCCAGGTTCGGGCCCTCTCTATGGAGGTAATACCCTACTTCCTGCTTGATTGATCTTGATGATATGAGTATTACAAGAGTTGATCTACGACGAGATTGTAGAGGCTTAACCCTAGAAGCTAGCCTATGATTATGATTGTTCTTGTCCTACGGACTAAACCCTCCGGTTTATATAGACAACGGAGGGGGCTAGGGTTACACAGAGTTGGTTACAGAGAAAGGAATCTTCATATCCGAATCGCCAAGCTTGCCTTCCACGCAAAGGAGAGTCCCATCCGGACACGGGACGAAGTCTTCTATCTTGTATCTTCATAGCCCAACAGTCCGGCTATCCGAGGACCCCTTAATCAAGAACTCCCTCAGTAGCCCCTGAACCAGGCTTCAATGACGATGAGTCCGGCGCGCAGATTGTCTTTGGCATTGCAAGGCGGGTTCCTTCTCCGAATACTTCAAAGTAGATCTTGATCACAAGAATCGTGTCTAGTTCTGCAAAACAAATTCCACATACCACCGTAGAGAGCATAATATTCCACGAGTCTAATCTGCTGACAACTTTTCTATAGCGTGACATCATGCCACGGCCCAGTAATTATTCGAACCGGTTTTCCAACCTACTATTGCACATTTCGCAAGGCGGTTTTATTGGCACGTCTTGTCAAAGCAGAGATCGTGTCCCCTTATTGCGGGATACTCATCAATATGGGTGTGGATAACCCAACCGTTCAGTTGATATGATTCCTTGGGAATAGGCATGTTTCAAAGGCCATGTAGGGGACGTTTGATATTCATCCTCTTTATAAAGAGGCCAAGACCTATCTTTTTCTTTCCATGCTAATCCTCTCCTCCTCCTACCTCGAGTTCCAACACCCAAGGTTTTGCCCAAGCGCTTCGGACCTCCGACCATGTCTGGATCTAGCCTTCAAGGCCGGTGGCGACCTCTTCTGTCACAGAGGAGGACATCACGAAGCTTAGGGAGGCAAGGTACTTGACTGCGGAAATCCTTCACAGGCTTCCTGCTCAAGGGCAGGTTATCCGTACACCCAGATCCAATGAGAGGGTCGTGTTTATCCCTCACTTCCTCCGAGGGCTAGGCTTTGGTCTTCATCCCTTAGTTAGAGGGCGCATGTTCTATTACGGGCTAGGCTTTCATGATCTAGCTCCGGACTCCTTTCTTCACATCTCGTCATTCATCGTCGTGTGTGAGGCCTTCCTCCATATCACTCCACACTTCGGCTTATGGCTCAAGACCTTTAATGTGAAGCCGAAGATAATCGACGGGAGACACGCGGAGTGCGGAGGTGCTATAATAAGCAATTTTACCAATGTTTTATGGCCAAAGGGTTCCTTGCCGGAAGCTTCCTACCTATGGCAATGGGAGTGGTTCTATATCACAGCACCCCGTGGCAGAAAGTGGGCGGCTACCTTCCGATCCGGCCCTCCGCCACATCTTGCATCATGGGTCAACAAGAGGCTGAACTGGGGATCGCTTGATGAAGTGCAGACATTGCAAAGCCGCATTCAAGATCTTATCGAGAAGGACATCAGTCTTGTAAAAGTAATCCAAGTAATTCTAGTCCGTCGGGTCCTACCATGCCAGCGACGACCTCTCCGTATTTGGGAGTTCAATCTGGAAGGACCGCGAACCATTCAGCACTTCTTCGGCATGACGCTCGAAGGGATGTATAAATTGATCTTCGGATCACGAAAAAAGTGTCCGGACACTACGAAGGACGCAGGCCTTGACTGCAACCACCCAGATACTCCGGTAAGCATTTAACCACCGAACATATTTCCATTATGTTTCTCATAACAATACTCTGAAAAACCATCCTCGTCCAGGGCTGGATAAAGAAGGCAGAGAGGATCAGGTGTTTGGCCCCTCTTCCCGAAGATTCAGCGGATCCGGTATTAACCAGGATGCTAGCCCGTGCACCTTATCAAGTGCCATCGAGAGAGGACAAGGAGAGGAGTGGGGAGGTCAAAAGTGGCCTCCAAACCGGAGGTACATCACGCACCACATCCGGGGAAATTGGAATTCCCGTGTCGGAGGATGAACGGTGAGGAGAATCTAATATTCCCTCCACCCACGGGAAGAAAAGAGCCGCCCCTGAAGACTTGAAGGCAGAAGCTTCCAAGCGAGGGGAGAAATCCCTATCAGGGGGCCCTGACTCAGGAGACAATATTGCCGCATAGTGCCCACAAGGGGGCCAGCCTTTAGCCAAAGCGTAAGTGAACAAAGGTGTTTTATAAGCATACCCCGTTCTTTTCCGGTTTTGTGAGGGTAATATTTGAAACGCATGTTTTGCAGTTTGCCTTGTAGCCTTCCTCAACAATCTTCGTCCTCGAGGGATCTTCTACCGGACATGATGGAGAGCGAAACGCCTCCTCATACTTCCCGCCCCATAAGGTGGATGACCCCGAGGTGTCATCTCAGAGGATCTCTACCGATCCGCAAAGAAGGGCAAGGCCTGAAGGTGACTATTCGGCCACCCGAGGTCCAGGGTGTTCGGCTCCTAGATAGACCAACAACAAAAGCCCCGGACTATCTGATATACAGCAGGATATATTGACGGGCCTTCTGCGGCAAGCGCCTGTCTCAGAGGAACATCATACCTTAATGGATACGATGATTGAGAGAATTTCGTCCGCAAAAAGCGGATTGAATGAAGCTTTTATGAGCCTGCTGATACGTCTCCAACGTATCTATAATTTTTGATTATTCCATGCTATTATATTACCTGTTTTGGATGTTTATGGGCTTTACTTTACAATTTTATATCATTTTTGGGACTAACCTACTAACCGGAGGCCCAGCCCGAATTGCTATTTTTTTTCCTATTTCAGTGTTTCGCAGAAAAGGAATATCAAACGGAGTCCAAACGGAATGAAACCTTCAGGAGCGATCTTTTTGGAACAAATGCAATCCAGGAGACTTGGAGTGGATGTTAAGAAGCAGCCGAGGCGGCCACGAGGGTGGCCGGTGCGCCCTAAGGGGGTGGGCGCGCCCCCCTGCCTCGTGGGCCCCTCGTGGCTCCCCTGACCTACCTCTTTCGCCTATATATATCTTCGTACCCCAAAACCATCCAGGAGCACCACGAAAAACTATTTCCACCGCCGCAACCTTCTGTATCCCCGAGATCCCATCTTGGAGCCTTTGCTGGCGCTCCGCCTGAGGGGGAATCAACAATGGAGGGCCTCTCCATCATCACCAAGGCCTCTCCGATGAGTTGTGAGTAGTTTACGACTGACCTTCGGGTCCATAGTTATTAGCTAGATGGCTTCTTCTCTCTCTTTTATTCTCAATACAAAGTTCTCCTTCCTCTTCTTGGAGATCTATTTGATGTAACTCTTTTTGTGGTGTGTTTGTCGAGATCCGATGAATTGTGGGTTTATGATCAAGTTTATCTATGAGAAATATTTAAATCTCCTCTGAATTCTTTTATGTATGATTGGTTATCTTTGCAAGTCTCTTCGAATTATCAGTTTGGTTTGGCCTACTAGATTGATCTTTCTTGCAATAGGAGAAGTGCTTAGCTTTGGGTTCAATCTTGCGGTGTCCTTTCCCAGTGACAGCAGGGGCAGCAAGGCACGTATTGTATTGTTGCCATCGAGGATAAAAAGATGGGGTTTATATCATATTGCTTGAGTTTATCCCTCTACATCATGTCATCTTGCTTAATGCGTTACTCTGTTCTTCATGAACTTAATACTCTAGATGCAGGAAGGAGTTGGTCGATGTGTGGAGTAATAGTAGTAGATGCAGGCAGGAGTTAGTCTACTTTTGCGGACGTGATGCCTGTATACATGATCATGCCTTGATATTCTCATAACTATGCACTTTTCTATCAATTGCTCGACACTAATTTGTTCACCCACCGTAATATTTATGCTATCTTGAGAGAAGCCACTAGTGAAACCTATGGCCCCCGGGTCTACTCTTTATCATATAAGTTTTCCATTTACTTTATTTTGCAATCTTTACTTTTCAATTTATATCATAAAAATACCAAAAATATTTATCTTATCATATTATCTCTATCAGATCTCACTTTTGCAAGTGGCCGTGAAGGGATTGACAACCCCTTTATCGCGTTGGTTGTGAGGTTCTTGTTTGTTTGTGTAGGCACATGGGACTTGGGAGGAGCCTCCTACTGGATTGATATCTTGGTTCTCAATACTGAGGGAAATACTTATGCTACTTTGCTGCATCACCCTTTCCTATTCAAGGGAAAAACCAACGCATGCTCAAGAGGTATCAAGAAGGATTTTTGGCGCCGTTGCTGGGGAGGTCTTCGCTCAAGTCAAGACATACCAAGTACCCATCACAAACTCATCTCCCTCGCATTACATTATTTGCCATTTGCCTCTCGTTTTCCTCTCCCCCACTTCACCTTTGCCGTTTTATTCGCCTTCTCTTTTCCATTTACTTTTTTTCTCTTGCCTCTCGTGTGCCCGTTTGCCCTTATGGCTTTGCCTAAGAACGTTGATCTTCACCTTAAAAGGTTAGAGGAGATTGAATTAAACATTAGAAGCTTTATGACTTTACAATTTGAGCATAATAATTTCTTTAGAAACGAGCTTAAAGATGCTCAGATTGCTCGCCTTGAAACATCTTTAGCCCAAATTTCTGATAAGCAAGCCACCTTAGTTAATAAGATGGCTGCCAAACCAGAAGGGTTAGATGAAAATTATGATGAATATCTAAAAGTTATTGATGTGTCTCCTATTAAATCTCTGTTTTGCAATATGAATCTTAATAATGATGGGACTGGAGATGAATCAACTTTAGTTAAAAAGCGTTCCAATGATTTGGAGTATTTTGATCTTGAAGCTAAATTTGGTAAAAGTGGGATTGGAGAGATTAAAACTTTACATAGAAATGAACCCACTACTTTGGATTTCAAGGAATTTAATTATGATAACTGTTCTTTAATAGATTGTATTTCCTTGTTGCAATCCGTGTTGAATTCTCCTCATGCTTATAGCCAAAATAAAGCTTTTACTAAACATATTGTTGATGCTTTGATGCAATCTTATGAAGAAAAACTTGAATTAGAAGTTTCTATACCTAGAAAAATTTATGATGAGTGGGAACCTACAATAAAGATTAAAATAAAAGATCATGAATGTTATGCTTTGTGTGATTTGGGTGCTAGTGTTTCCACGATTCCAAAAACTTTATGTGATATGCTTGGTTTCCATGAATTTGATGATTGCTCTTTAAACTTGCACCTTGCGGATTCCACAATTAGGAAACCTATGGGAAGGATTAATGATGTTCTTATTGTTGCCAATAGGAATTATGTGCCCGTAGATTTTATCGTTCTTGATATAGATTGCAATCTTTCATGTCCTATTATTATTGGTAGGCCTTTCCTTAGAACGATTGGTGCAATTATTGATATGAAGGAAGGAAATATTAGATTCGAATTTCCGTTAAGGTAAGGCATGGAACATTTTCCTAGAAAGAAAACTAAATTACCTTATGAATCTATTATGCGAGACACTTATGAATTTAATGCCAAAGATGGCAATACTTAGATCTATTCTCGCTTTTATGCCTAGCTAGGGGTGTTAAACGATAGCGCTTGTTGGGAGGCAACCCAATTTTATTTTTGTTCCTTGCTTTTTGTTCCTGTTTAGTAATAAATAATTAATCTAGACTCTAGTTAGATGTGTTTTTATGTTTTAATTAGTGTTTGTACCAAGTAGAACCTATAGGATCATCTTGGGTGAAAGTTAATTTGATTCTGCTGAAAAACATAAACTTTGCGCTCACGAGAAACAATTCAATAAATCACAAAAATGTGCTTTTGAGTTGATTATTTTTGCAGTAGATCAATAGATAAATTACCTAGGACTTACTATTTTGGTAGGATTTTTAAGGTTCCAGAAGTATTCGAAAGTTACAGATTGCTACAGATTGTTCTGTTTTTGACAGATTCTGTTTTTCGTGTGTTGTTTGCTTATTTTGATGTATCTATGGCTAGTATCAGGGGGTATGAACCATAGAGAAGTTGTAATACAGTAAGTTTAACGCCAATATAAAGAAAGAATAAGTTCAATATAGTACCTTAAGTGGTGGTTTTTTCTTTCTTGCACTAACGGAGCTATTAGATTTCTTGTTGAGTTTTGTGTTGTGAAGTTTTCAAGTTTTGGGTAAAGATTTGATGAACTATGGAATAAGGAGTGGCAAGAGCCTAAGCTTGGGGATGCCCATGGCACCCCAATATATGCAAGGACAACCAAAAGCCTATGTTTGGGGATGCCCCGGAAGGCATCCCCTCTTTCGTCTTCATCTATCGGTAACTTTACTTGGAACTATATGTTTATTTACCACATGATATGTGTTTTGCTTGGAGCTTATTGTATGATATGAGTCTTTGCTTTTTAGTTTACCACAATCATCCTTGCTGTACACACCTTTTGGGAGAGATACACATGATTCAGAATTTATTAGAATACTCTATGTGCTTCGCTTATATCTTTTGAGCTATGCAGTTTTGCTCTAGTGCTTCACTTATATCTTTTTAGAGCACGGTGGTGGTTTTATTTTGTTGAAATTATTGATCTCTCGTGCTTCGCTTATATTATTTTGAGAGTCTTTTAGAACAGCATGGTATTAGCTATGGTTATAAAATTGGTCCTAGAATGATGAGCATCCAAGTTGTGTATAATAAAAACTATCATAGGAAGTGAATTGAATACTATGATCAACTTGATGCTTAATAATTGTTTTGAGATATAAAGGTGGTAATATTAGGGACCTACTAGTGGAGTAGTTGTGAATTTGAGAAATACTTGTGTTGAAGTTTGTGATTCCCGTAGCATGCACGCATGGTGAACCGTTATGTGATGAAGTTGGAGCATGATTTATTTTTTGATTGTCTTCCTTATGAGTGGCGGTCGGGGACGAGCGATGGTCTTTTCTTACCAATCTATCCCCTATGAGCATGCGCATAGTACTTTGTTTCAATAACTTGTAGATTTTTGCAATAAGTATATGATTTCTTTATCACTAATGTTGAGTCCATGGATTATACGCACTCTCACCCTTCCACTATTGCTAGCCTCTCTTGTGCCGTGCAACTTACACCGGTACCATACACCCACCATATACCTTCCTCAAAACAACCACCATACCTACCTATTATGGCATTTTCATAGCCATTCCGAGATATATTGCCATGCAACTTTCCACCGTTCTGTTTATTATGACATGCTCCATCATTGTCATATTGCTTTTGCATGATCATGTAGTTGACATTGTATTTGTGGCAAAGCCACCTTGATAATTCTTTCATACATGTCACTCTTGATTCATTGCATATACCGGTACACCGCCGGAGGCATCTACATAGAGTCATATTTTGTTCTAAGTATTGAGTTGTAATTCTTGAGTTGTAAGTAAATAAAAGTGTGATGATATTCATTATTAGAGCATTGTCCCAAGTGAGGAAAGGATGATGGAGACTATGATTCCCCCACAAGTCGGGACGAGACTTCGGACTTTATGAAAAATAAAAGAGGCCAAAGAAGCCCAAATAAAAAAAGATGCCAAAGAAGCCCATCAAAATTAAAAATGAGATAAAATGAGAGAAGGGACAATGCTACTATCCTTTTCCACGCTTGTGCTTCAAAGTAGCACCATGATCTTCATGATAGAGAGTCCCCTATGTTGTCACTTCCATATACTAGTGGGAATTTTATATTATAGAACTTAGCTTGTATATTCCAATGATGGGCTTCCTCAAAATGCCCTAGGTCTTCATGAGCGAGCAAGTTGGATGCACACCCACTTAGTTTCTTTTTGAGATTTCATACATTTATAGCTCTAGAGCATCCGTTGCATGGCAATCCCTACTCACTCACATTGATATCTATTAATGGGCATCTTGATAGCCCGTTGATACGCCTAGTTGATGTGAGACTATCTTCTCCTTTTTTTTGTCTTCTCCACAACCACCATTCTATTCCACATATAGTGTTATGTCCATGGCTCACGCTCATGTATTGCATGAAAGTTGAAAAAGTTTGAGAACATTAAAGTTTGAAACAATTGCTTGGCTTGTCATTGGGGTTGTGCATGATTTAAATATTTTGTGTGATGAAGATAGAGCATAGCCAGACTATATGATTTTGTAGGGATAGCTTTCTTTAGCCATGCTATTTTGAGAAGACATGATTGCTTAGTTAGTATGCTTGAAGTATTACTATTCTTTCGTCAATATGAACTTTTATTTTGAATCATTTGGTCTGAACATTCATGCCACAATAAAGAGAAATACATTGAGAAATATGCTACGTAGCATTCCACATCAAAAATTCTGCTTTTACCATTTACCTACTCGAGGACGAGCAGGAATTAAGCTTGGGGATGCTTGATACGTCTCCAACGTATCTATAATTTTTTATTGTTCCATGCTATTATATTACCTGTTTTGGATGTTTATGGGCTTTACTTTACACTTTTATATCATTTTTGGGACTAACCTACTAACTGGAGGCCCAACCCGAATTGTTTTTTTTTTGCCTATTTCAGTGTTTCGCAAAAAAGGAATATCAAACGGAGTCCAAACGGAATCAAACCTTCGGGAGCAATCTTTTTGGAACAAACGCAATCCAGGAGACTTGGAGTGGACGCCAAGAAGCAGCCGAGGCAGCCACGAGGGTGGCCGGTGCGCCCTAAGGGGGTGGGCGCGCCCCCTGCCTCGTGGGCCCCTTGTGGCTCCCCTGACCTACCTCTTTCACCTATATATATATATATATCTTCGTACCCCAAAACCATCTAGGAGCACCACGAAAAACTATTTCCACCACCGCAACCTTCTGTATCCGCGAGATCCCATCTTGGAGCCTTCGTCGGCGCTCCACCGGAGGGGGAATCGACCACGGAGGGCCTCTCCATCATCACCAAGGCCTCTTCGATGAGTTGTGATTAGTTTACCACAGACCTTCGGGTCCATAGTTATTAGCTAGATGGCTTCTTCTCTCTCTTTGATTCTCAATACAAAGTTCTCCTTCCCCTTCTTGGAGATCTATTTGATGTAACTCTTTTTGTGGTGTGTTTGTCGAGATCCGATGAATTGTGGGTTTATGATCAAGTTTATATATGAGAAATATTTGAATCTCCTCTGAATTCTTTTATGTATGATTGGTTATCTTTGCAAGTCTCTTTGAATTATCAGTTTGGTTTGGCCTACTAGATTGATCTTTCTTGCAATAGGAGAAGTGCTTAGCTTTGGGTTCAATCTTGTGGTGTCCTTTCCCAGTGATAGCAGGGGCAGCAAGGCACGTATTGTATTGTTGCCATCGAGGATAAAAAGATGGGGTTTATATCATATTGCTTGAGTTTATCCCTCTACATCATGTCATCTTACTTAATGCATTACTCTGTTCTTCATGAACTTAATACTCTATATGCAGACAGGAGTCAGTCGATGTGTGGAGTAATAGTAGTAGATGCAGGCAGCAGTCGGTCTACTTGTTGTGTACGTGACGCCTATATACATGATCATGCCTAGATATTCTCATAATTATGCACTTTTCTATCAATTGCTCGACAGTAATTTGTTCACCCACTGTAATATTTATGCCATCATGAGAGAAGCCACTAGTGAAACCTATGGCCCCCGGGTCTACTCTTTATCATATAAGTTTTCCATTTACTTTATTTTGCAATCTTTACTTTTCAATCTATATCATAAAAATACCAAAAATATTTATCTTATCATATTATCTCTATCAGATCTCACTTTCGCAAGTGGTCGTGAAGGGATTGGCAACCCCTTTATCGCGTTGGTTGCGAGGTTCTTGTTTGTTTTTGTAGGCGCGTGGGACTTGGGAGGAGCCTCCTACTAGATTGATACCTTGGTTCTCAAAACTGAGGGAAATACTTACGCTACTTTGATGCATCACCCTTTCCTCTACAAGGGAAAAACCAACGCATGCTCAAGAGGTAGCACCTGCTAAGAGGCTTTGAGATACGTAATGTAACATTTTTTAATTGTACCGTAAAAGCAAGGTGCACTGTGTATAGATAGTAGCCCCTAAGGCTCTGGTTGCCATCCGAACGGGGCGATCAGAGGATAAAAAATGATAAATAAGCTCAGGGAATAATTTTGCCAATGTGTACACAGGCGGCTACAGCCCTGACAACTGCCCGAGCTACCGAGTTAGCCGAGCTGAAGCGGCAACTTGATGTGGCAGATGATGACATCACGCTCGTGAACAAACGGCTCGACGAGGCGCAAGGTATGTCTTTGGGGCGGTCAGTAAGTATAAATAGGAGGATGATGCTAGAATTTATAATATGCTTAACAATAGATGGTGCTGCCTCTGTGGAGACCCTTCGGGCTGAGCTTGCCCGGGCCAAGGAGCAAGCCAAGATAAGCAACGCCGCTGCCGAGAAGGTAGCTGGTGAATTAACAGCCGAACAGGCTACTCATTTCCTGAGTGAGGAGAGAATATCCAACATGGCGCTTGAGCTAAGGGATGCCGCTAGCCGATATGAACTTCTCGAGAAAGAGAGCCGAGCAAAAATGGTTGACCTTGAGAAGGCCTTACAAGTGGCAAAGGAAACCTGGTCTGAGGCCAGAGCGGCTCGGGAGGACCTCCGGCAAGTCGGGGAGATCGCGGTGGGTGAAGGAAATATGCCCTAGAGGCAATAATAAAGTTATTATTTATTTCCTCATATCATGATAAATGTTTATTATTCATGCTAGAATTGTATTAACCGGAAACATGATACATGTGTGAATACATAGACAAACATATAGTCACTAGTATGCCTCTACTAGACTAGCTCGTTAATCAAAGATGGTTATGTTTCCTAACCATAGACATGTGTTGTCATTTGATTAATGGGATCACATCATTAGGAGAATGATGTGATTGACATGACCCATTCCGTTAGCCTAGCACTTGATCGTTTAGTATATTGCTATTGATTTCTCCATGACTTATACATGTTCCTGTAACTATGAGAATTATGCAACTCCCGTTTACCGGAGGAACACTTTGGGTACTACCAAACGTCACAACGTAACTGGGTGATTATAAAGGAGTACTACAGGTGTCTCCAAAGGTACATGTTGAGTTGGCGTATTTCGAGATTAGGTTTTGTCACTCCGATTGTCGGAGAGGTATCTCTGGGCCCTCTCGGTAATGCACATCACTATAAGCCTTGCAAGCAATGTGACCAAATGAGTTGGTTACGGGATGATGCATTACGGAATGAGTAAAGAGACTAGCCGGTAACGAGATTGAACTAGGTATTGGATACCGACGATCAAATCTCGGGCAAGTAACATACCGATGACAAAGGGAACAACGTATGTTGTTATGCGGTTTGACCGATAAAGATCTTCGTAGAATATGTAGGAACCAATATGAGCATCCAGGTTCCGCTATTGGTTATTGACCGAGAATAGTTCTAGGTCATGTCTACATAGTTCTCGAACCCGTAGGGTCTGCACACTTAACGTTACGATGACAGTTTTATTATGAGTTTATAAGTTTTGATGTACCGAAGTTTGTTCAGAGTCCCAGATGTGATCACGGATGTAACGAGGAGTCTCGAAATGGTCGAGACATAAAGATTGATATATTGGAAGCCTATATTTGGACATCGGAATCATTCCGGGTGAAATCGGCATTTTACCGGAGCACCGGGAGGTTACCGACCCCCCCTGGGGGGTTATTGGGCCTACATGGGCCTCGAGGGAGAAGAGAGAAGGAGGCAGGAGGGGGCCGCGCGCCCCTCCCCTTCCTAGTACGAATAGGACAAGGGAAGGGGGGCGGTGCCCCCCTCCCCCCCTTCCTTCCCCTCTTCCTCCTCTTTCCCCCCTTCTCCTATTCCAACTAGGAAAGAAGGGAGTCCTACTCCCGGTGGGAGTAGGACTCCCCCCCTTGGCGCGCCCTCCTTGGCCGGCCGCCTCCTCCCCCCTGGCTCCTTTATATACGGGGGCGGGGGGCAACCCATGGACACACAAGTTGATCTACGGATCGTTCCTTAGCCGTGTGCGGTGCCCCCCTCCACCATATTCCACCTCGGTCATATCGTCGCGAAGCTTAGGCGAAGCCCTGCGCCGGTAGAACATCATCATCGTCACCACGCCGTCGTGCTGACGGAACTCATCCCCGAAGCTTTGCTGGATCGGAGCCCGGGGATCGTCAACGAGCTGAACATGTGCTGAACTCGGAGGTGTCGTACGTTCGGTGCTTGGATCGGTCGGATCGTGAAGACGTACGACTACATCAACCGCGTTGTGCTAACGCTTCCGCTTACGGTCGATGAGGGTACGTGGACAACACTCTCCCCTCTCGTTGCTATGCCATCACCATGATCTTGCGTGTGCGTAGGAATTTTTTTTGAAATTACTACGTTCCCCAACACTGGGAAGCCCTTTTTACTGCGAACTAAATTCGGCAATCCGAAGTATGCCCTGCTTGATCAAATGTGGAGTTCTCCGGATGCATATTTGGACTTGTCGAAGAGTGATGCTGATGCTACGCAGTTTTTCCAAGCCCAAGAAGGCCATGAAGCGGAAAGACTTTGTTGGTCGCAGTTTAGCATGCCAAGGCGTCCGCTGCTGTTGAACGAGCAGATAGCTGAATGAACAGAGCTACAAAGGATATCCGGACTTTCCATGAAGGCTGTCGTGGACCGACTGTGGCCCGAGGAACCAAGTCCGAATAGTTATTTTGGTTTGGTGCAACGACTTTTTCGTGCGGTGTCGCATATCGACGCTGTCAAGCCGTCAACGTTCATAGAAGGTGCGCGGATGGCCCTCGCCTGTGTGAAGACATACTGGACGAAGATGAAGGCCACCGATATTGTAACAAGGGGTCCACCCGAGGGTCAGGACATGCCAGAGCACTATTTTGAAGAAGTCTTAGAGGGTGCCCGCTTGATAGAGGGTCAGTGCTCGAAAAATATTATGTTTGAGTAACATGTATCCGAATTGTAAAAACAATGCTTATGATAATAAAGGCTTTGTTTATACTTTTGTCTGTAAAGTATTTTAGTGCCTTCTGTGCGGCCGTTTATGTATATATGTATATAAACTGAAACTTTGCAGTCGTCGGCTTCAGCCCCCTCGCGTATAACGCGGGGGTGTTCGGAAAATCACTTGATCACACTTGACCCAATGTCTTGGTCCGTTAAGGAGGTGTTAGTGCGGCGAACTAGGCAATCAGACTATAGAGCTTTAACACTTTCACTTAGCCATAGGAGTTTGACGGTGGGGCTACTATATAGCCCCTAGTATGTATGCGATTATCCAAATACGGTGCGTTTACATACGTGACGGGTAAACCGGTCCTTCGTTAATGCGGAGGAATCGTGAAGATTCCGCTGAGTCATAGAGTGGTTGACCAGCTCTCGCCTTATCATGACAGTCAGTTTTCGGCTTTCTCTGAGGTGCTCATCCGAATGAACCAGGGAACAATCGCAGTAGTTCTCCCTTTACCACCTTAGCCGATAGAGCGGAACGTAAGGTAGCAAGCACAGGAGCCGGGCAAACCCAACTATTGACCAAAGACATGATTCGGAGCTGATGCATATAAGGCCAAACTCGTGACGCCAAACACTCCCCAAGGTATTCGGACTTTTCAACATATACCGGACTGAATATAGCCCCTGGTAGTGAACCCTGAATTCAAGGCACGCGCGGCAATCTGGCATGGGGAAAGAGCGCCTGTGGTGAGAGCATAGATCTCAAAACACACTGCTGGCTGCTTCTATAACATCCATTTTAGCATGGCGAATCGTAAGTTCGCAAATAATGCCGATATCTTTCATGGGCGTTTTGCATGCCAGGAAAGTATGAAACAACAAGAGAAAATAAAAAAAAAGGTTTACACAGGGTCTTAATCTAAAAATAAACCTTAAAACAGGGCCGTACTGCACGTATGCGCCTTTGTCTCCGTTGTGCAGTGTCCTTAAAGGGTATATCATGATGGCCATCTGTAAAAAAGAAAGAACCAGGTGAAAGAATCTGGTATGGCCGTGAGTAAAGTTGGTTTGTTTTAATGAACCGTGAAGTGTAGCTTCTTGAGTCCGAATAGGGTCAAGCCGAACTATGGACTTCTTGCGTGCAGGGTGCCCCCAGCGCCACCCAAGGAATTTTGACTGTATATTTATGTATACGAGAAAACATGTACCGTCTTCTTACATGGCAGTCTATGGGGGCATGGCTGCTAAACAAGCTCAGGTTTATCTAAGCTGCTACACTTAGGTGTGCGCCGAACACGTTTAGCTGTGTGCGCGGTCTTGAAGACCGATGAGCTGCTCGGCTTGAAAAGGCCACTTCGTGCTTCGGCTGCTAGAGTCGTCGCGTATTCTTATGTATGAAGAGAACGCTCCATATTTCAACTGATCGTGATAACGCCACGTCGTCCAGGCATCTTGAGTTTGAGATAAGCGTAATGCTGGACTGCATTAAAACGGGCGAGGGCCGTTCTTCTGAGTAGTGCGTGATAGTCACTTCGAACGGAGCAATGTCGAAGATTAGCTCTTCGCTTTGAAAGTTGTCAGGAGAGCCGAATACAACGTCCAATGTTAGAGAGCCCGTGCAGCGGGCCTCTACGCCTGGTATTACTCCTTTAAAGGTAGTGCTACTTTGCTTGATTCTTGATGGGTCTATCCCCATCTTACGAACAGTGTCCTGATATATCAGATTGAGACTACTGCCGCCGTCCATGAGGACTCGGGTGAGGTGGTATCCGTCGATTATTGGGTCAAGCACTAGGGCAGCCGAACCCCCACGATGGATACTAGTCGGATGATCCCTGCGATCAAAGGTGATCGGACAGGCCGACCATGGGTTAAATTTGGGGGCGACTAGATCTATAGCATATACGTCATGGAGTGCGCGTTTGCGCTCCCTCTTTGGGATATGAGTGACATAAATCATGTTCACTATTTTGACCTCCGGTGGAAATTTCTTCTGTCCTCCCGTATTTGGATGACGAGATTCGTCCTCGTCTTCGCTTTGTGGTCCCTTCCCTTTGTGTTCGGCATTGAGCTTGACGGCCTGCTTGAAGACCCAACATTCTTTGTTGGTGTAATTAGCTGGTTTATCGGGGGTGCCATGAATCTGGCAGGACCTGTCTAGAATTTTATCTAGGCTGGATGGACCATCTCTGCTGCTTTTGAATGACTTTTTCCGTTGACTGGGTCTAGAGCCCCTGAATCTGGCGTTTACCGATGTATTGTCTTGGCTTTCTCCATTGTTTCGATGTTTGTTTTTATTGCGTCGTGGTTTTCCATTGCCATCCCTGACTTTAGATGTGCCAGGATCGCTGGTGCTGCTACGGGCTAACCAGCTATCCTCTCCCGCACAAAAGCGGGTCTTGAGTGTAGTTAGGGATGCCATTGTCCTTGGCTTTTCCTGGCCGAGGTGTCTGGCTAGCCATTCGTCCCAGACACTGTGTTTGAAAGCTGCTAAGGCTTCGGCGTCCAGACAGTCGACGATTTGGTTCTTCTTAGTGAGAAATCGGTTCCAAAGCTTACGGGCTGACTCTCCAGGTTGTTGGGTTATGTGACTTAGATCGTCTGCATCTGGAGGTCGGACATAGGTCCCTTGAAAATTGGCCTTGAAAGCGTCCTCAAGTTCTTCCCAGCTTCTAATGGAATTTTCAGGGAGGCTTTTTAGCCAGTGCCAGGTTGGTCCTTTTAGCTTGAGGGGTAGGTATTTGATGGCATGGAGATCATCTCCGCGAGCCATGTGGATGTGAAGAATAAAGTCTTCTATCCAGACCGCAGGGTCTGTCGTTCCGTTGTATGCCTCGATATTTATGGGTTTAAACCCCTCTGGAAATTCATGATCCAGCACCTCATCGTTGAAGCACAAGGGGTGTGCAGCACCCCTGTATTTGGCTGTGTTGTGGCGTGGGTCCAACGGTTGTAGTGTTCGGTGTTGGTTCCGAACTGGTAAGTGACCGGCATATTTGGTTTGATAGCCATGATCCTGTGCAGGAACACGTTCCCTGGATCCGTAGATGGACCTGGTTATGCCAGCCTTTTTGTCCAGGTCCTCATGTAAATCGTGTTTCCGGTCCTGGGTTGCAACCTCTCTCTTCCTTTATGCGGAGGGGGTGCGGGCTTGTGTGCGGCGTTGTTAGCCGCTCTGTCTCGACCATGAGGTGGTCGGTCTGGTTAGTTGGGCGTATTGTTATTCGGTGGTATGGGCGCGATAGCCTCGTCGTTGAATTCGGGCAGCAGTTTACGTTTGGGATAGCTCTTTGTTTGGCGATTACCGCCATATTTTTCCTCAGTGTCGAGTACTTCGTTCCATCTATCATTGAGCGTATCCTGTGTGGCTTTAAGCCATTGCTTCTGCTTCTTCAAGCTCCTCGCGGTGGTGATAAGTCTCTGGTGGAGGCGCTCTTGTTCCAATTGTTTTTCCGGGACAATGAATGCATCATCATCCAGACTGATCTCCTCTTCGGAGACAGGTTGAGAATTGGTATCTTCGACATCGCTGTGATCGGACAGCGGCCCCGGACTGTGTTCGCCGTCTCCTTGCTCGTCCTGCTCCATTGCTGGGTCTGCGTGGTCTTTGATATCTTCGGCGTCGTCCAGAGTGTTATTTTCTCTTGTGCCGGTATCGTTGTTTTTACCATGGCGTGGTTTAGAGCGGCGCCGCTCACGTTGGCGCTTCGGCTGTTTCTCAGGAGGCTTATCCTCAACTGGATACTTTTTTTCATCACCATTGTCTTCTTTGGATGTGTCCACCATATATATGTCGTATGAGGAGGTGGATGTCCAGCGCCCTGTGGGCGGTGGTTCCTGTTCTTCTCCCGCATCGTCGTCCATATCGTCGATGTCTTTGGAGTCTGATGTGACCTCATGTGTTATCGCCAAAAGTATGGTCAATAACACCAACCAGAGAAGGACAGAAAAGTATGTAATTCCTGCCAAGCGCAATGAGAAAAAGAAACAGAAAAAAGCTACTGTTGGGCATGGAGGCAATCAAGAAATTGAATTGAGAGACAACTTTGTACATTGTGGCAAGATGGCAACACGTATTTCTATTAAGCATGTTCAGCTTGTTGCAGCAGAGGACGTCGATCCACAATTTAGAACTCCATGCATGCAAACCCATCTACATGAGCGTGCAAGGGAGTAGTACTAGTTGTTTTGGCCTTTTGTGATCAGTGTGCCGTATTTTTAAATTATTTAATTAGTTATTATTTAGAAGAGTTTGATTAGTACTAGTAGCAGACCGTGGCTATGGTTAGGTTGAAGTCCAATTAGTATTCGGCCCATATAAAAGGAGCCCAGGTCGGTTGTACCTTGTGCCTGCGTGCACTATTAAAAGGGCCAGCCAGCCGTGTATCAGGGAGGTCAGGTTTTGGGAGTTTATAAACCAGAAAATCGCCGATATGTGGCGGCGGCCAATTATATGTTCTTGCTTCTATTGAGAACCCATCGTGGTTTGTTCTTGTGCGTGTGGATTGGAGAGCTACTCCAATTGCTACATGTGATCTGCTAAAGATCGTCCAGGTGATTCCGGCCATCGTGGGGTTCGCTTGTTGTTTGGTTGGGTTTGCATCTTGGTAAACCTAATTCTAGATCATTGTCAGGCTGCTATATATAAGTTGATTTGTACTGTGAAAGATTGGGAAATTGTTCGCGCCGTCGTTTTTCTGTCGACGTTCTCATCAAGTGGTATTCAGAGCAAGGTTGATCACGGTACAATTTTTTTTTCTCAGCTATTTGATTCAATTGTTTGAAAGATGGTGAACTCGCAGCATGAGAAATCTGATCATGAGGAGGGCGATGAACTTCCGGAGGATCTGAATATAAGTGATGATTTACGTATCCATCTGATGTCGATCAAGGGAGCGAACAAGAAGCTTGGACAAGGGTTGAGGAGTTGTCTGCAAATATTGTTGGTATCGAGGACAGGTTGAACGAGTGTTTGACTGCCAGCGACCGACAACGCACTGATAGTCTGCAGGTGGTGACTGCGAGTCTTAATCGGCTCACCGCAGCAGTTCAGTGCCTTCAGGCGAGAGATGTGGCACCCCGACAGTCCCGCTCACCACGACGATGTCGTCGTGACCGCGACAATGACGATGATGGTGATTTTTCTGAGGATTCCGATGCCCGTGGAGGCTTACCTCACCGACCACGGCATGTGCTGGGGCTCACCGCCATGCTTGGCGGCGCCATGACTATGGCGGCAATGGTGCCCACCAGGATGATGGTTTGGGTCGAATCAAGATAACCATACCTGAATTCTCGGGACGTTGTGCTGACCCGGAGAAATATTTGGAGTGGGAGATGCGCGTAAATCAGATTTTTGACGGTCACAACTACTCTGAAGAGAAGAAGGTTCGTGTTGCATATATGGAATTTACAGAGTATGCTCTTGTATGGTGGGATAATAAGAACCGTACTAATGAGTGACCAGCAACATGGGCTGACATGAAGCGAATCATGAGGGAACGTTTTGTGCCTGCTTAATTACTACACTCGCCAGCTTCATAGTAGACTGCGTCGTCTAGTGCAAGGTACCAAAACAGTTGATGAGTACTATAAGGAGATGCAAGTTTTGATGATCCGTACAGCTGTGTGTGAGTCTGCGGAGGCGACCATGGTATGTTTCTTTGAGGGGTTAGAAGAAAAGATTCCCGACCGTGTTGATTTAATGCAATATAATGATATTCATGAGTTGCTTCATCAAGCGGAGCGTGCTGAACGTTGGGTATTGGAGAAGCAAGCTTCAGAGACTCGTCCAACTTACAACAATGGGCGACGTGGTTCTTCTCCTATTGATGGTGGGTTTAGTGCTAAACCGACTCCTTCTTATAAATCGGGAGGCATTGAACAGAGCAAAGTGGCGGCTGCGCCAAAGGAGGTTTCTCAGGTTTCATCTGATGCGTCATCATCTCATCATCATAATATTATTTGCCACAAGTGTGGAGGACGTGGACACATGAAGCATGAATGTTCCAATCAACGAACGGTTCTACTTGTTGATGCGGAATATATTTCAGAATCTGAAGATGAGACGCATAAGTTAGAGGGTGGAATTCAAAGAGGTCATGGTGATATCATACTATGTTATCCTCAAGATGATCCTAATACGGAGAGTTTGCTAGCACATAAGGTCCAACGAGATGACAATACCATTGTTGAACAAGGACATCGACGGAGTATTTTTCAAACTGCATGTATCATCAAGGGAGAGGTTTGCAAACTGATAATTGATGGCGGCAGTGCTAGCAACATGATTAGCAAGGATGTGGTGGAGTCTCTTTCTTTGTCAACATGGGAGCACCCAAAACCATACTATATGAAGTGGATAAATGATGTGGGCAAAGTGAAGGTAACACATAGGATGAAGGTGCCTTTTTCTGTTGATGGCTATGTTGATAAGGTGGAATGCGACGTTATGCCACTACATATTTGTCACCTTATTTTGGGGCGTCCATGGCAGCATTGATGTTAACTCTCTTCATCATGGGCGAACAAACAGGTATACTTTTATGCATAAGGGTGAGTTCTATGTTATTCTTCCCAAGTATGCGAACACTATAAAGTGTACTGTTGAAATGTTCAAGAACAAATTAGCAAAGTATAGGTCAAAACTGAGGACAGTTTTATTTCAAGGAAGGGAGGATGATGTGACCTCATGTGTTATCGCTAAAAGTATGGTCAATAACACCAACCAGAGAAGGATAGAAAAGTATGTAATTCCTGCCAAGCGCAATGAGAAAAAGAAACAGAAAAAAAGCTACTGTTGGGCATGAAGGCAATCAAGAAATTGAATTGAGAGACAACTTTGTACGTTGTGGCAAGATGGCAACACGTATTTCTATTAGGCATGTTCAGCTTGTTGCAGTAGAGGACGTCGATCCACAATTTAGAACTCCATGCATGCAAACCCATCTACGTGAGCGTGTAAGGGAGTAGTACTAGTTGTTTTGGCCTTTTGTGATTAGTGTGCCGTATTTTTAAATTATTTAATTAGTGATTATTTAGGAGAGTTTGATTAGTACTAGTAGCAGACCGTGGCTATGGTTTTTTTTACGGAAAGGCCTTCATGGCTAGCTTTATTAACCTCAAATAACGCTTACATTGTCTGCTAAAAATTTAGCAATAGTAACCGGAGGTGCATCCACCCATAAAGAAGGGGTGTTTACACGCCCCACTCAGCTAGCTCATGAGCAACTACATTTGATTCTCTATTACAGTGCTCAATAGTAAACTTCCCGAACTCTCGTAATAACTCTCTGCAATCATCTAAAACTGGAGCCGCCACCATAGAATGTTCCTCATTCAGATGTATAGCATCGACCACAACAGAATTATCCATCCTCACAAAGAAATTATTGCACCCCATACTCTGAAGTAACTTTAAACTTTCAAGTAGTGCCGCCGCTTCCGCAGAGACGACATCTGCCACATGCTCAAGGCGAGAAGTAGAAGCAGCAATGAAATTACCTCTGTGTTCTCTAACTATTACCCCACATGACCCCATATGCAGATCCTCAATAAAAGACGCATCAACGTTTAGAATTTGTTGCGCTGCCAAGACAATGGGCCATGTGTTCCGTCTAGGTGCAGTAGTTTGTTTCGCTGCCGCTCGTGTGAAGTTAAGAGCCAATGCATGGAAGGCTAGCGCATATCGCAAAGGTGTCTGCACTTCCTCCCCTCTGGCCTGCTGTCTACGCTGCCACCATACGAACCAGCTCGCTGTAGCTATCAACTCTAGAAGCTCTATCGAGTCGTCGTAATTGTGTTGCGTCGATTGATCACACAAGAGAAATTCCAGCACGCCGGAACCCGAGCGATCAACAAGTGACGCATCCTGTATGACCCTCTCAATCCCAAGGGCAGCCCATACTGCCTTTGCTCTCATGCAGTTAAATAAAGCATGCTTGATATCTTCTGCTCCTGATTTGCAAATTGAGCATTGAGAAATACTACCAATGTGACGGTTTGCGAGAACACAAAAACAGGGGATAGCATTATGTAGACATCTCCATAGGAAGATCTTAATTTTTCCGGGAAATCTTAGACTCCAAATTTTCCTCCATACCGGGTGTGGCTATGGTTAGGTTGGAGTCCAATTAGTATTCAGCCCATATAAAAGGAGTCCAGGTCGGTTGTACCTTGTGCCTGCAGACTATTAAAAGGGCCAGCCGGCCGTGTATCAGGGAGGTCAGGTTTGGGAGTTAATTAAACCAGAAAATCGCCGAGATGTGGCGGCGACCAATTCTGTGTTCTTGCTTCTGTTGAGAACCCATCGTGGTTTGTTCTTGTGCGTGTGGATTGGAGAGCTACTCCAATTGCTACACGTGATCTGCTAAAGATCGTCCAGGTGATTCCGTCCATCGTGGGGTTCGCTTGTTGTTTGGTTGGGTTTGCATCTTGGTAAACCTAATTCTAGATCGTTGTCACGCTGTTATACATAAGTTGATTTGTACTGTGAAAGATTGGGAAATTGTTCGCGCCGTCGTTTTTCTGTCGACGTTCTCATCAGAGTCGAAATCAAGCATGTCAGTTAAGTCGTCGACAGTGGCTATCAAGTGGGTGGTGGGTGGGTAACGAAGTTCTTCGTCGTCCGCTTCCCACTCAAGCCGGACATAGTTCAGCCAAGAATCTCCTGCCAAGGAGAGGATTTCAATAAGTTTAACACATCACCTAAGGGTGTGTGTTGGAAGATGTCCGTGGAGCTGAACTCCAAGATCCGTGCCCGGTCAAATTCGATGGGCGCGGATACACGTGGTTCGGAGCCTATGGCCGGAGACGAGTCCAAGGTTCCGATGACACAGGACTCGTTAGAGGTAGGATCTATGTTCGCCTCTAGCGTCGTTGAGTCTGCCGTCTCCATGGCGGGGTTAAGCCTCCCGTCCTCGGAGGGCGCGATCTGCTCTTGATCTAGGGCCGGAGCGGTTACATGCACTATCTTCTGAGCCTGGTCCGATGATAGATTTAGGTCATGTTCATCGTGGCGGCAGGGTGCGGCTGTAATGGTCTCGAATCCGTCGAAGATCAGGTCTCCACGGACGTCGGCGGTGTAGTTCAGACTTCCAAACCTGACCTGATGGCCAGGGGCGTAGCTGTCGATCTGCTCCAGATGGCCAAGCGAGTTGGCCCACAATGCAAGGCCGCCGAATACGAAGATTTGTCCGGGGAGGAAGACCTCACCCTGGACTGCATTGTTGTAGATGATTGATGGAGCCATCAAGCCTTATGATGATGACGCGGTGAAACTCTCAGTGAAAGCATCAATGTCGGTGTCAAAACCGACGGATCTCGGGTAGGGGGTCCCGAATTGTGCGTCTAAGGCTAATGGTAACAGGAGGCGGGGGACACGATGTTTACCCAAGTTCGGGCCCTCTCTATGGAGGTAATACCCTACTTCCTGCTTGATTGATCTTGATGATATGAGTATTACAAGAGGTGATCTACCACGAGATCGTAGAGGCTAAACCCTAGAAGCTAGCCTATTTATATTGATTGTTCTTGTCCTACGGACTAAACTCTCCGGTTTATATAGACACCGGAGGGGGCTAGGGTTACACAGAGTCGGTTACAGAGAAAGGAATCTTCATATCTGAATCGCCAAGCTTGCCTTTCATGCAAAGGAGAGTCCCATCCGAACACGGGACGAAGTCTTCTATCTTGTATCTTCATAGCCCAACAGTCCGGCCTATGTATATAGTCCGGCTGTCCGAGGACCCTTTAATCCAGGACTCCCTCACCCGTGGATAGGTGTTTGCACCTCCAAGGCGCAACAGGGGAGCCCACTTTCTTTTCATTGGGACAAAATTCAGCAGCAAGAAACTTAAGAGGGGTGACAGGGACTCCAAGATAAGTAGTGGGGAACAGGCCCAGCTTATAGTTCAGAAGTGTGGCAAGGTTTTTTCCGGTTAGGGCAACCCATCACAAGCGCCTCACTCTTACTAAGAGTGATGCTAACAACAACCATTTATTAAAAGCATAGAAGAATGAGCTTTTTAGGTTCGCGAGTTGGAGATCGTTTCCCTTCCACACCCCAATCCACCTCCCCTCTCTCCTGTAGTTTTTTTCAATCTCAACCAATGTCACACAAAACAAAAATCAAAATAATATAACCAAATCTGCACTTTGTTTTCCTTCTCCTACTCATTCCCCAAAAACAAAAATTAGTGTGCTAACTTGAAATAATCTAAATCAAATTGGTACTTTTTTCTTTGTCCTGCTCATTCCCTTGCTCAATTCGTTTGTTGTTCTTTCACCAGTGCCTATCCGAAATTAGTACGTTCTTGCAGTAGTATGGGAACTGTTTCTTTTGTTGTTGGGTTTTTATCATTTATGCCACCAGTTGTGTCCCACTACTCAGTTTTGCCACTAGGTTTTTCAAGTGCTCAAAAGTGCCATCGCTTCGTTAGACACATGTGTAGGGGAACGTAGTAATTTCAAAATTTTCCTACGCACATGCAAGATCATGGTGATGCATAGCAACGAGAGGGGAGAGTGTTGTCTACGTACCCTCGTAGACCGAAGCGGAAGCGTTGACGCAACGTAGAGGAAGTAGTCGTACGTCTTCCCGGTCCAACCAATCCAAGCACCGTTACTCCGGCACCTCCGAGTTCTTGACACACGTACAGCTCGATGACGCACCCCGGGCTCCGATCCAGCAGAGCTTCAGGGAGGAGTTCCGTCAGCACGACGGCGTGGTGACGATCTTGATGTTCAACCGTCGCAGGGCTTCGCCTAAGCACCGCTACAATATGACCGAGGCGTAATATCGTGGAGGGGGGCACCACACATGGCTAAGGAACGATCACGAAGATCAACTTGTGTGTCTATGGGGTGCCCCCCGCCCCCGTATATAAAAGAGCCAAGGGGAGGGGGCGGCCGGCCAAGGAGGGGCGCACCAAGGGGGAGTCCTACTCCCACCGGGAGTAGGACTCCCTTTCTTTCCTAGTTGGAGAAGGAGGAGGGGGAAAGAGGAGGAAGAGGGGAAGGAAAGGGGGGGGCGCCGCCCCCCTTCCCTTGTCCTATTCGGACTAGGAAGGGGAGGGGGGCGCGGCCACCTCCTGCCTCCTTCCCTCTTCTCCCTCGAGGCCCATGTAGGCCCAATAACCCCCCGGGGGGTTCCGGTAACCTCCCGGTACTCCGGTAAAATGCCGATTTCACCCGGAACGATTCCGATGTCCAAATATAGGCTTCCAATATATCAATCTTTATGTCTCGACCATTTCGAGACTCCTCGTCATGTACGTGAACACATCCGGGACTTCGAACAACCTCCGGTACATCAAAATACATAAACTCATAAAGAAACTGTCATCGTAACTTTAAGCGTGCGGACCCTACGGTTCGAGAACAATGTAGACATGACCGAGACACGTCTCCGGTCAATAACCAATAGCGGGACCTGGATTCCCATATTGGTTCCTACATATTCTACGAAGATCTTTATCGGTCAGACCGCATAACAACATACGTTGTTCCCTTTGTCATCGGTATGTTACTTGCCCGATATTCGATCGTCGGTATCCAATACCTAGTTCAATCTCGTTACCGGCAAGTCTCTTTACTCGTTCCGTAACACATCATATCGCAACTAACTCATTAGTTGCAATGCTTGCAAGGCTTAAGTGATGTGTATTACCGAGAGGGCCCAGAGATACCTCTCCGACATTCGGAGTGACAAATCCTAATCTCGAAATACGCCAACCCAACAAGTACCTTTGGAGACACCTGTAGAGCACCTTTATAATCACCCAGTTACGTTGTGACGTTTGGTAGCACACAAAGTGTTCCTCCGGTAAACGGGAGTTGCATAATCTCATAGTCATAGGAACATGTATAAGTCATGAAGAAAGCAATAGCAACATACTAAACGATCGGGTGCTAAGCTAACGAAATGGGTCATGTCAATCAGATCATTCAACTAATGATGTGATCCCGTTAATCAAATAACAACTCTTTGTCTATGGTTAGGAAACATAACCATCTTTGATTAACAAGCTAGTCAAGTAGAGGCATACTAGTGACACTCTGTTTGTCTATATATTCACACATGTATTATGTTTCCGGTTAATACAATTCTAGCATGAATAATAAACATTTATCATGATATAAGGAAATAAATAATAACTTCATTATTGCCTCTAGGGCATATTTCCTTCAGTCTCCCACTTGCACTAGAGTCAATAATCTAGATTACACAGTAATGATTCTAACACCCATGGAGTCTTGGTGCTGATCATGTTTTGCTCGTGGAAGAGGCTTAGTCAACGGGTCTGCAACATTCAGATCCGTATGTATCTTGCAAATCTCTATGTCTCCCACCTGGACTAGATCCCAGATGGAATTGAAGCGTCTATTGATGTGCTTGGTTCTCTTGTGAAATCTGGATTCCTTCGCTAAGGCAATCGCTCCAGTATTGTCACAAAAGATCTTCATTGGACCCGACGCACTAGGTAAGAAACCTAGATCAGATATGAACTCCTTCATCCAGACTCCTTCATTAGCTGCTTCCAAAGCAGCTATGTATTCCGCTTCACACGTAGATCCCACCACGACACTTTGTTTTAAACTGCACCAACTGACAACTCTACCGTTTAATGTAAACACGTATCCGGTTTGCGATTTAGAATCGTCCGGATCAGTGTTAAAGCTTGCATCAACATAACCCTTTACGATGAGCTCTTTGTCACCTCCATATACGAGAAACATATCCTTAGTCCTTTTCAGGTACTTCAGGATGTTCTTGACCGCTGTCTAGTGATCCACTCCTGGATTACTTTGGTACCTCCCTGCTAAACTTATAGCAAGGCACACATCAGGTCTGGTACACAGCATTGCATACATGATAGAGCCTATGGCTGAAGCATAGGGAACATCTTTCATTTTCCCTCTATCTTCTGCAGTGGTCGGGCATTGAGTCTTACTCAACTTCACACCTTGCAATACAGGCAAGAACCCTTTCTTTGCTTGATCCATTTTGAACTTCTTCAAAACTTTGTCAAGGTATGTGCTTTGTGAAAGTCCAATTAAGCGTTTTGATCTATCTCTATAGATCTTAATGCCCGATATGTAAGCAGCTTCACCGAGGTCTTTCATTGAAAAACTTTTATTCAAGTATCGCTTTATGCTATCCAGAAATTCTATATCATTTCCAATCAATAATATGTCATCCACATATAATATTAGAAATGGTACAGAGCTCCCACTCACTTTCTTGTAAATACAGGCTTCTCCAAAAGTCTGTATAAACCCAAATGCTTTGATCACACTATCAAAGCGTTTATTCCAACTCCGAGAGGCTTGCACCAGTCCATAAATGGATCGCTGGAGCTTGCACACTTTGTTAGCTCCCTTTGGATCGATAAAACCTTCTGGTTGCATCATATACAACTCTTCCTCCAGAAACCCATTCAGGAATGCAGTTTTTACATCCATTTGCCAAATTTCATAATCATAAAATGCGGCAATTGCTAACATGATTCGGACAGACTTAAGCATCGCTACGGGTGAGAAGGTCTCATCGTAGTCAATTCCTTGAACTTGTTGAAAACCTTTTGCAACAAGTTGAGCTTTGTAGACAGTAACATTACCGTCAGCGTCAGTCTTCTTCTTGAAGATCCATTTATTCTCAATTGCTTGCCGAACATCGGGCAAGTCAACCAAAGTCCATACTATGTTCTCATACATGGATCCCATCTCAGATTTCATGGCTTCAAGCCATTTTGCGGAATCTGGGCTCACCATCGCTTCTTCATAGTTCGTAGGTTCATCATGATCTAGTAGCATGACTTCCAGAATAGGATTACCGTACCACTCTGGTGCGGATCTTACTCTGTTTGACCTATGAGGTTCTGTAGCAACTTGATCTGAAGTTCTATGATCATCATCATCAACTTCCTTACTAGTTGGTTTTGACGTCACAGAAACCGGTTCCTGTGATGTACTATTTTCCAACAAGGGAGCAGGTACAGTTACCTCATCAAGTTCTACTTTCCTCCCACTCACTTCTTTCGAGAGAAACTCCTTCTCTAGAAAGGATCCATTCTTAGCAACGAATGTCTTGCCTTCGGATCTGTGATAGAAGGTGTACCCAACTGTCTCCTTTGGGTGTCCTATGAAGACACATTTCTCCGATTTGGGTTCGAGCTTATCAGGTTGAAGCTTTTTCACATAAGCATCGCAGCCCCAAACTTTAAGAAGCGACAACTTTGGTTTCTTGCCAAACCATAGTTCATAAGGTGTCGTCTCAACGAATTTTGATGGTGCCCTATTTAATGTGAATGTGGCCGTCTCTAAAGCATAACCCCAAAACGATAGCGGTAAATCTGTAAGAGACATCATAGATCGCACCATATCAAGTAAAGTACGATTACGACGTTCGGATACACCATTACGCTGTGGTGTTCCAGGTGGCGTGAGTTGCGAAACTATTCCGCATTGTTTCAAGTGTAGACCAAACTCGTAACTTAAATATTCTCCTCCACGATCAGATCGTAGAAATTTTATTTTCTTGTTACGATGATTTTCAACTTCACTCTGAAATTCTTTGAACTTTTCAAATGTTTCAGACTTATGCTTCATTAAGTAGATATACCCATATCTGCTTAAATCATCTGTGAAGGTGAGAAAATAACGATATCCGCCACGAACCTCAACACTCATCGGACCACTTACATCTGTATGTATGATTTTCAACAAATCTGTTGCTCTCTCCATAGTACCGGAGAACGGCGTTTTAGTCATCTTGCTCATGAGACACGGTTCGCAAGTACCAAGTGATTCATAATCAAGTGGTTCCAAAAGTCCATCAATATGGAGTTTCTTCATGCGCTTTACACTGATATGACCTAAACGGCAGTGCCACAAATAAGTTGCACTATCATTATCAACTCTGCATCTTTTGGCTTCAACACTATGAATATGTGTATCACTACTATCGAGATTCAAAAAATAGACCACTCTTCAAGGGTGCACGACCATAAAAGATATTACTCATATAAATAGAACAACCATTATTCTCTGATTTAAATGAATAACCGTCTCGCATCAAACAAGATCCAGATATAATGTTCATGCTCAACGCTGGCACCAAATAACAATTATTTAGGTCTAATACTAATCCCGAAGGTAGATGTAGAGGTAGCGTGCCGACCGCGATCACATTGACTTTGGAACCGTTTCCCACGCGCATCGTCACCTCGTCCTTTGCTAGTGTTCGCTTAATCTGTAGTCCCTGTTTCGAGTTGCAAATATTAGCAATAAAACCAGTATCAAATACCCAGGTGCTACTGCGAGCTCTAGTAAGGTACACATCAATAACATGTATATCACATATACCTTTGTTCACCTTGTCATCCTTCTTATCCGCCAAATACTTGGGGCAGTTCCGCTTCCAGTGACCAGTCTGCTTGCAGTAGAAGCACTCAGTTTCAGGCTTAGGTCCAGACTTGGGTTTCTTCTCTTGAGCAGCAACTTGCTTGTTGTTCTTCTTGAAGTTCCCCTTCTTCTTCCCTTTGCCCTTTTTCTTGAAACTAGTGGTCTTGTTGACCATCAACACTTGATGCTCCTTCTTGATTTCTACCTCCGCAGCCTTTAGCATTGCAAAGAGCTCGGGAATTGTCTTATCCATCCCTTGCATATTATAGTTCATCATGAAGCTCTTGTAGCTTGGTGGAAGTGATTGGAGAATTCTGTCAATGATGCTATCATCCGAAAGAGTAACTCCCAGTTGAATCAAGTGATTACAATACCCAGACATCTTGAGTATATGCTCACTGACAGAACTATTCTCCTCCATCTTGCAGCTATAGAACTTATTGGAGACTTCATATCTCTCAATCCGGGCATTCTTCTGGAATATTAACTTCAACTCCTGGAACATCTCATATGCTCCATGACGTTCAAAACGTCGTTGAAGTCCTGGTTCTAAGCCGTAAAGCATGGCACATTGAACTATTGAGTAGTCATCAGCTTTGCTCTGCCAGACGTTCTTAACGTTGTCAGTTGCATCAGCAGCAGGCCTGGCACCCAGCGGTGCTTCCAGGACGTAATTTTTCTGTGCAGCAATGAGGATAATCCTCAAGTTACGGACCCAGTCCGCGTAGTTGCTACCATCATCTTTCAACTTTGCTTTCTCAAGGAACGCATTAAAATTCAACGGAACAACATCACGGGCCATCTATCTACAATCAACATAGACAAGCAAGATACTATCAGGTACTAAGTTCATGATAAATTTAAGTTCAATTAATCATATTACTTAAGAACTCCCACTTAGACAGACATCTCTCTAGTCATCTAAGTGATCACGTGATCCAAATCAACTAAACCATAACCGATCATCACGTGAGATGGAGTAGTTTTCAATCGTGAACATCTTATGTTGATCATATCTACTATATGATTCACGCTCGACCTTTCGGTCTCCGTGTTCCGAGGCCATATCTGCATATGCTAGGCTCGTCAAGTTTAACCAGAGTATTCTGCGTGTGCAAAACTGGCTTGCACCCGTTGTAGATGGACGTAGAGCTTATCACACCCGATCATCACGTGGTGTCTGGGCACGACGAACTTTGGCAACGGTGCATACTCAGGGAGAACACTTCTTGATAATTTTTTAGTGAGAGATCATCTTAAAATGCTACCGTCAATCAGCAAGATAAGATGCATAAAGGATAAACATCACATGCAATCAATATAAGTGATATGATATGGCCATCATCATCTTGTGCTTGTGATCTCCATCTCCGAAGCACCATCATGATCACCATCGTCACCGGCGCGACACCTTGATCTCCATCGTAGCATCGTTGTCGTTTACGCCATCTATTGCTTCTACGACTATCGCTACCGCTTAGAGATAAAGTAAAGCAATTACAGGGCGTTTGCATTTCATACGATAAAGCGACAACCATATGGCTCCTGCCAGTTGCCGATAACTTCGGTTACAAAACATGATCATCTCATACAATAAAATATAGCATCATGTCTTGGCCATATCACATCACAACATGGCCTGCAAAAACAAGTTAGACGTCCTCTACTTTGTTGTTGCAAGTTTTACGTGGCTGCTATGGGCTGAGCAAGAACCGTTCTTACCTACGCATCAAAACCACAACGGTAGTTCATCAAGTTGGTGCTGTTTTAACCTTCACAAGGACCGGGCGTAGCCACACTCGGTTCAACTAAAGTTGGAGAAACTGACACCCGCTAGTCACCTGTGTGCAAAGCACGACGGTAAAACCAGTCTCACGTAAGCGTACGCGTAATGTCGGTCCGGGCCGCTTCATCCAACAATACCGCCGAACCAAAGTATGACATGCTGGTAAGCAGTATGACTTGTATCGCCCACAACTCACTTGTGTTCCTCGTACATATAACATCAAACCATAAAAACCTGGCTCGGATGCCACTGTAGGGGAACGTAGTAATTTCAAAATTTTCCTACGCACACGCAAGATCATCGTGATGCATAGCAACGAGAGGGGAGAGTGTTGTCTACGTACCCTCGTAGACCGAAGCGGAAGCGTTGACGCAACATAGAGGAAGTAGCCGTACGTCTTCCCGGTCCAACCGATCCAAGCACCGTTACTCCGGCACCTCTGAGTTCTTGACACACTACAGCTCGATGACGCACCCCGGGCTCCGATCCAGCAGAGCGTCAGGGAGGAGTTCCGTCAGCACGACGGCGTGGTGACGATCTTGATGTTCAACCGTCGCAGGGCTTCGCTTAAGCACCGCTACAATATGATCGAGGTGTAATATCATGGAGGGGGGCACCGCACACGGCTAAGGAACGATCACGAAGATCAACTTGTGTGTCTATGGGGTGGCCTTCGCCCCCGTATATAAAGGAGCCAAGGGGAGGGGGCGGCCGGCCAAGGAGGGGCGCGCCAAGGGGGAGTCCTACTCCCACCGGGAGTAGGACTCCCTTTCTTTCCTAGTTGGAGAAGGAGGAGGGGGAAAGAGGAGGAAGAGGGGAAGGAAAGGGGGGCGCCGCCCCCCTTCCCTTGTCCTATTCGGACTAGGAAGGGGAGGGGCGCGCGGCCACCCCCTGCCTCCTTCGCTCTTCTCCCTCGAGGCCCATGTAGGCCCAATAACCCCCCGGGGGGTTCCGGTAACCTCCCGGTACTCCGGTAAAATGCCGATTTCACCCGGAACGATTCCAATGTCCAAATATAGGCTTCCAATATATCGATCTTTATTTCTCGACCATTTCGAGACTCCTCTTCATGTCCGTGATCACATCCGGGACTCCGAACAACCTTTGGTACATCAAAAATACATAAACTCATAAAGAAACTGTCATCGTAACTTTAAGCGTGCGGACCCTACGGTTCGAGAACAATGTAGACATGACCGAGACACGTCTCCGGTCAATAACCAATAGCGGGACCTAGATGCCCATATTGGTTCCTACATATTCTACGAAGATCTTTATCGGTCAGACCGCATAACAACATACATTGTTCCCTTTGTCATCGGTATGTTACTTGCCCGAGATTCGATCGTCGGTATCCAATACCTAGTTCAATCTCGTTACCGGCAAGTCTCTTTACTCGTTCCGTAACACATCATCTCGCAACTAACTCATTAGTTGCAATGCTTGCAAGGCTTAAGTGATGTGTGTTACCGAGAGGGCCCAGAGATACCTCTCCAACATTCGGAGTGACAAATCCTAATCTCGAAATACGCCAACCCAACAAGTACCTTTGGAGACACCTGTAGAGCACCTTTATAATCACTCAGTTACGTTGTGACGTTTGGTAGCACACAAAGTGTTCCGCCGGTAAACGGGAGTTGCATAATCTCATAGTCATAGGAACATGTATAAGTCATGAAGAAAGCAATAGCAACATACTAAACGATCGAGTGCTAAGCTAACGGAATGGGTCATGTCAATCAGATCACTCAACTAATGATGTGATCCCGTTAATCAAATAACAACTCTTTGTCTATGGTTAGGAAACATAACCATCTTTGATTAACAAGCTAGTCAAGTAGAGGCATACTAGTGACACTCTGTTTGTCTATATATTCACACATGTATTATGTTTCCGGTTAATACAATTCTAGCATGAATAATAAACATTTATCATGATATAAGGAAATAAATAATAACTTCATTATTGCCTCTAGGGCATATTTCCTTCAACATGCTCAAAAATGCTATTGGACATCATTATTATGATCTCAAATCTTTTTTGCCATGTTATAATGACATAAATACCTATGGACCAACATGCCAGCTTTCCCTCTATCTCACTACAATCAAGTGTGGGTCCCACTTATCCCAACAATGTTCTTATTTTCCAGTAAAATTATTCGCTTGCTTACTTCTGACAAGTGGGGCCACACTAATCATTGTGAGATAGAGAGAACTGACATGTGGGTCTAGGCTTATTTTTGTCATATAACATGCTCAATGGGTTTGACGTGAAAATAACAATGTCTAATGGCATTTTTTAGCAAACATCTAATAGAACGATGGCATATTTTAGATATCTAATGGCATTTTTGAGCAAGCATTTCATGGATCGATGGCATTTTTTAGCAGTTAAAAATCCTAGTGGCAAAAGTGAGTAGTGGGACACAACTGGTGGCAATATTTTTACGATACCAAGGATGGGCCATTGACATTGATTGTGATAGTGGATTGGGAAGGCAGGATAGTGCATGAAGGTCCATTAGATTGTGTATACCTTCACTCTAACGCTCGGGTAGTTATTTAGGCTTTTTTATAAAAGACTGGTGGTGCTACAAGTTGGTCATTTTTATGCTACAAATTATTGCATACATCAAAGTGGTGAAAAATCTTAGCTTTAGCATGCACATACATCGCTTATCTTGTTTGGATACGACATTGCTGGTGAGTAGGCAAGCCAACATGGTGCGGGTCCCGCTGTCAGCCACTAAACAACAAGGGCTAGGGCGTGTGGCATGTATTTTTGCGAAAAACCCTCTCGCGGGTGGTTAGCTAGTTTTTTTTTTTATAAAAGACTCAATAACACTGGTGGTGCTACAAGTTGATCTCACCGATCAGTTTGGTGCTACAAGTTGTGGCATACATCAAAAGTGAATAAGTATGAGTTTCACGTGCACATACGGTGCTTATTTTGGTTGGATACGACACTAATGCTGAGTAGGCAAGCCAGCGTAGTGGGGGTCCTGCTGTGGTATGTATTTTTACGAAAACATTCTTGCATTGTTTTTCCCATGGAAAAGGCCCCCGACGCAGGTTAAAATGTATAGCAGTTGGCAGAATGGTCCTATATGTCAGCAGCACACAAAGAACGAAAAATGGTGTTGCGGCTGGGACTCTAATGAGAAACCTCCTCATCAGGTCGTGTTTGATGCCTATCGTGGATATGCTTTCAATATATCATGTGAGTCTTAGCGGGCTGCAGTCCACGTAGCCTACTGTGCAATTCTATTTTCTTATGAAACATATGTAAATTATAAGGACCGATCTACTGAGCGGCCGGCTGCTCGCTAGTCGTCCCGAGCGGCCGGTCTAAAACAGGCAATTTTGGTCCCTAATCTATAAAAGGTAATTTGTCCCTTCCAATTGATAAAATAATTCTAATTAATAAAAGTATCACGTACTAAAAAAGTACTATAAAAATAGATATGAACGCATTTATTTTGGGCTTTTTAAATTTTTTAAAAGTCATAACTATTAGATCGCACTTCGAAATTAAGATCCGTTTTCACCGTTGGAACCTTCGCGACGTGCTCTTCAAAAGTAGATCCTATATGGGGATGTTTCGACGAACTAGTCTTCCTGCCAACTAAATAACAATATGTGTGCAACTAGACTACATGCCGCGCCAACTAAGCATATGCGTGTGCCAACAGTCATTCCGCCAACTAAATATTAATGTGTGTGCAACTAGACTACATTATCGCGCCAACTGAGTATATGTGTGTGCAATCAGTGTCCTGCCATCAATATTTATGAAACTAGACTACATTACAAGCCAACTGAGCATATGTGTGTGCCAATAGTCCTGTCAACTAAGCATTAATGTGTGTGCAACTAGACTACATTACAAGCCAACTGAGCATATATGTGTGCAACTAGACTACATTACAAGCCAACGAGCGAGGGTTGCACATCGACTACTAGGTAGTTGGTCGGGACAGTAGACTAGTTGCACAACAAAGTTGTCGTGGTTGTTAGATTGCAATCTCATAGGAAGTTGGATCATACAGATACAAAAATTAATTTTGAAAAAAGTTGCACGATGTAGTACTAAAATAGCACAATACAATACTAAAATTGCACAATATAGCACAAAAGTTGGCATCGAAAAAATTTCGTCGAAATATACCCATGCGGGATCTAGTTTCAAAGATCTCGTCGCAAGAGTTCCCGCAGTGAAAATGGATCTGAATTCCGACGAGCGGTTCGAAAGATATGACTTTTTAAAATTTAAAACTCCAAAATAAATGTGTGTGGATCTGTTCTTTATGAAATGTGGTAATCAGTATATTCGCATTTAATACTAACAGTCACATGCACTAGAAGACAAAAAAATTAACACACAGATGCATACAAGACCGGCCGCCCGTTTCGCTCAGATGATGCGCTTGCATCCGGAAGAATTTGGGAAATTATAATTATGTGTCGAAGCCGCAGCAACATTTTTGAAACATACGTAAATTATCTCGCATGTTCTTCCGCAAAAGGGGGCTCTAAGCGTGTAGGGGGAGCTCCTATGCAGCGCTGCAGGCACCCGTCAATGATACGGTGCCTGTAGCGCTGCTAGCAAGGGCCGGCCCATTAGGATGCTGCCCCAGTTTTGTTTTTGATATTTTTGTTACGAAAATAAAAATATAAAATCCAAAAAGGTTCACATATATAAAGAAAAAAAGTTCATCCATTTGAAAAAAAAATATTTAAAAAAGTTCATCAATTTTGAAAAAAGTTCATCCAATTTAGCAAAAATTCATTATATTTCAAAAAAGTTCATAGAAATTTTAGAAAAGTTAATGTATTTTTAGAAAAAGATCATTGAGCTGAAAAAAATTATAGATAAAAAAACTTCATCCATTTTCAAAAAGATGTTCACTCAAACTTCAATAAAGTTCATCGATATTCAAAAAAGTTCATCAATCTGAAAAAACTGTTGAAACTTTTAAAAATTTCATAGATATTCAAAAAAGTTCATAGGATTTTCAAAAAAGAAAATGTCAACAGGCGCCTAGATGGGCCAGCCCGTTTACGAACGTCACAGGCGTCAGTTAACAAAAGTGTATGTAAACTGGAGCCTATGGGACCAAATAGGAAATGCCTCAGTTTCGTTCGCAAGGCACCCTAGATTAAGTCTCGCGTCGAAGGCAACAACATAGGGTCGGCCCAATAGCTCATACTATTTTTGAATAAGACGAGTTTAAAATTCGTGCGAACTCAAGGGATCGGTCCTGACAGCATCGCTAACCACTGCGCTACGCTCGAGTTAATGTACAATAGGTAAGGAACGACCTACTAGAAGGGAAAGAGCCTGCTTGGCATGCTACACGTCGGTCGATGGATCTTTTTAAAAGATCTGCCGCCTCGCGAGCCGTGTGATCCAGCGTATTATCCATCTTTGCAACATGAGTATTTTTTCATAAACAACGACGACTATTGAAACAAGAGCTTTGTTTCAGAAACACATCGGTGATTATTGCAACAAGAGCTTTATTTTAGAAACATTGGTGACGTTGCAAAGCATCTCTGTGTATGACCCCTTTTTGCAACAAGAGCTTTGTTTTGGAAACACCATTGACTATTGCAATAAGAGCTTTGTTTCAGAAACATGACGTGTAAAGCTGGGACGGATCCAGCACGGATGACTCTCCAACACCAACAACGGTGATGGAGAGGCCGTTGGCTATGCCACGCACCGCTGGAACGACAATTGGGTCATGCGGATCTCAGTCACCGACGTTGGGTGACACCTCGCCCGATCAAAATGCAGAGGGGAGAGATGTGAGTGACGGAGCAGCCGCCTGCCTGCGCTCGACAGGTGAGACGACACAGAAATAAAGAACGGATGGAAGTGGGGCGGCGAAGGCCAGTCTCGCCGGCGAACGACGACTACTGAAGCTAGCCGGCGGCGAGCACTGGCGCGCGACGAGCGTTTCCTTGCGGAGCTGATTCAGGACGAAAGATCGAGGAAAATGGGGACAACGTACGAGACAGGGACGTGTGGTTACAGAAAGCGTGGCGCTGCCATCCACAGGGGATGCGTGGCCCTTAATTGAGACGACAACCGCGAGCCCGATAATCGACCGGCTGACCAGAAGCTTTTCCTTCTTCATTTTCTTTGATTTTTTTCTTTCTTGGTTTCAAACGTTTTTCCATTTTCTTTTGTTTCTTGTTTTTTTTTCATTTTTTCATTTTTTTCTCTAGTTTTTATTTTCTTTTTTCTTCTCCATTTTTGTTTGGGTTTCTTTTTTCTTCTCTATTTTTGTTTTCTGTTTTAAGGTTTCATTTTTTTGGTTTTTCTTTGTCTCTTTTAATTTTTCATTCCATATTCTTATATACACGATCAACATTTTTTCAAATACTTGTTCAACACTTTTTAAATAGCTGTTCACCATTTTCAAATACTTATTCAACATTTTTATATACATGATCAATATTTTATAAAATACTTGTTCAACATTTTACGAATGCTTGATTAATATATTTTTTTAAATCCTTGTTCAACATTTTTCAAATACATGTCCAACATTTTTCGAATGCTTGATTAACATTTCTTAAATACTTGTTCAACATTTTTTTCAAATACTTGTTCAACATGTTTCAAAATGCTTGATTAACATTTTTCAAATACTTATTCAACATTTTTCAAATACTTGTTCAATATTTTTCGAATGCTTGATCAACATTTTTCAAATACTTATTCATCATCTCTCTTAGTGCTACAGTAACATTTTTAAAAATAGTTGTTCAATTGTTTTTTCAAATACTTGTTCAACATTTTTTTGAATGCTTGATAACATTTTTCAAATACTTATTTAACATTTTCCAAATGTTTTTTGTAGACTTTTTTGTAATATATATATTTAAAATACTTTAAAGTATAAACAAAATTAATAAAAATAACCAAACCAGAAAACCTAAAGCCTAAAAAAAAGAAAAACAGGCTGTGGGCTCGCTCGCACGTGGGCCAGCCATCTGGGCTCCTCCCGACGCGAGGCTGCCCCCTGTGGTCGCTTAAAGCGAGAAATAGGGGTGCCCCTATTTTTTGTCGTCTGCCCCCTATGCAAGCCTAGTGCTCGCTAAAAAAGGCAACAAAACCACGTTAATTTTTGTCTTCTAACATAATAATGTTTTTTTTCGTCCCCGCATGTTCTGTTTTATTTTTGTGCCAAAAATTATTTGACCATGTGTAATTCGAATTCCAGACTTCCACTTCCTATCCCATTGGGACCAACCAATTGAGCAAGCCTTCCACTATGTTGAGAAGAGGATCCTTACGTTTAATATGGGCTAGACTCGGCGGAGTACCCTATTTGACGCGTCTTGCGTCAAGTAAACAGGGCTTTCACAAGGGGCGCACATGCCTGAGCCTCTCTGTTTTTGTTTTCTCTGCTTCCTTTTCTGTTAGCATTTTTCTTTTTATTTTATTTTTGTTTTCAAGTTTAATTTTCTTATTTCAAAATATTTTCTGAAATATAAAATATGTTCACATTTTCTTAAATTTGTTAAAAATTATAACTTCCTGCTTGCCAATTTTGTTCAGGATTTCAAGAACTGATTAGAAATTGGAAAACTGTCAAGAATCTCGAAATTATTCACTTGTTTACAAAAAAACCGAAAAATAAAAAACTAAAAAATATTTTACTTTTTCCCATTTTATATTTTTTGTTGATGTATAGAAAAATATTCATGTTTTCAAAATTGGTTCAGGATTTTAAAATTAGTCATGGTTTCAGACTTTTCTTATCTAAATTAAAAAATGTTTGGGATTTTGAAAAAAAATTCCCATGTTCATTTTTTTTCAAAATTCAAAACTATTCAGAAATTATGAAAAAATGGTCGCTTTTCCAAACATTTGTTTGCAATTTCAATATTTTGCTCGAATTTTGGAAATCCATTCATGATTTGTTTTTCAAGTGTTAATTTTTAGTACTGCATTTAGTTCTTTAAGCCATGCACTTTACATTTGTCGCTAGAGATCGATAGCCGCAGTGGCTAGCAGCACGCTTGCATTAGTTTTTTTTTTTTGTTGAGAAAATACGCGACGTTAGTGGGCGGTCCCAAGTTTGATTCCCAGCAGGCGCGCTCCTTTTTGGGTATTTCTCGACCTCGGGCCAGCCTAGGTCGGCGGCCCCTTATGCGGCCAATTGATAGATTGGGCCTCTACGCGGGCTTCTCAGCACTCTTGGTAAGTTTCAATTTTGTTTAAGAAAACATATTGTTTGTTACCCCTAAAAAACACGTATCATTTATTAATAATGCCACATTGCTTTTTTTACATCAAATCGCACCAACTTATATACGCTTGACGTGTGATAATCAACAAGCCAAGGCATCAACAAACAGAGGGTGAAGCATTGATCGAATGTAAATGCATTGAGTGTGAGACAGTATGTTTGTGCTGTGGGAGATGGTGGGCACTTATTTATGAGAGATGGAAAACGAAGCATGCTTTGTCAGTGATGGAAAACGAGGATGGTGTGCGGTGGCCGGTGGGAGACTAGATGAGCATGGTGGGCCCTTATTTGTGAGAGATGCAAAAAAAGAAAAAAACGACGGACAGAGGCGTGTGTGCACAGGCGATGACGGCTCAAATTTCTAGCGACATTGCTGAGCCTGTTGGGTGGTTCCAGGTGAAACAAACACCGCTTGGGTGCGGGCTGCGTCATGCTAATCTCTACTACTATTAAACAAGCAAACATATCTTCGGGCGGACGAAAACTCTGCCCACGCCTGCACACAAGTAGCAGAGACCTACAATCACGCAGCCCCAACTTCTCCCCGTATCTTTCTCAAAAAAAAAAAACTTCTCCCCGTATCCAAGCAGCCGCCGCCGCCGTAGCTCCATGGCCCCAAGATCCCCGCAACCGATCATTCGCCGAGTCCGCTCCTTGCTCTGCGGCCTTCCAAGTCCAAAGCCCAGACCTAGCACCTGAAGCAGCATCCCCTTGTTCCACCTCTCGATCGAGGAAGGCCGGGAAGAGGAGGCAGGGGGACATGGGAATTGGAAGCCGGTCCCATTATACGCGGCGAGGGACGACGGCCTCAAGGCGGCGCTGCTGCCGGAGAAGAAGGCGTGGAGCCGACGCCCGCGAACGGCTGCTGGACCTGCCCGCCAAGCTGGAGCTGCTGTGGCGCGCGGGATGGGGGGCGGTGGGGACGGGCCAAGAAGATCGGGGTGACGGACGAGGTGGCGGAGGATGTGCGCATGGTGTGGTCCGGTGGCCAGGATCTTGCTGTCGTCTGGGTCGTTAAGCCGCTCCAAGATGGACAGAGCAAGGGAGATCCTTGAGGTACGTACGTCTGGTTCATAGATGGTGAGGGAAAATCCCAGATAGATAGAGCAAGGGATATGCTTGAGGTCTTGATGGGCTGTTTGCGTTTTAACCAGGACCTCGCCACCTTCCAGATCCATCCAGAGTGCTTGGCAGAGAATTATGTAATTTTGACGTAAATGATCGTCAATCATAACTGACAATGCTGGATGCCAATTGCAGTTAGTTGTTGACAGCTTGGTGCCGACTGCTAATCTAGCAAATTCTTCGGATGTTTGGTACAATTGAGATTTTAAGGGCTGGCCTCTTTGATTTGTACGACTTCTGTTCTTAGCCCATTGAGCTTGTTTGATAAGATATGTTTTTGTAGGTAACTTCACTTTTCAGAATTGAATCTTCACTCAGGTGAAGTGATTCCCTTGGGCATTGATGTCTTTGGGGGTAATATATGTACATAATGAAAATTGAATTAAGATTACAATCGGATTAGAAGCCATGATCTGTGGACCATATATATTGTAGTCTGCTTCACTTTCACTTCCTACTGGGAAAATTTGCAAATCGGACCATGTCTCAACAATGTCTGGAAGAAAGGTTTGTCCATGAAATTTACCCTTTTTTTTCTTTCCTTTTTAATGCTCATCACATATTTATATATGTCCGCTATGGTTAAAGTTTGCTAATATTATTCAGTCTGTTCCCTGCACTTGTTTTACAAGCTAGATTGTGTGAACAAGTATATACAGAGATGGGAAAAGGCAACCATGTCACATTAATGTGAGGAGGTAATATTAGGTAGAGATTCTTGCATCTGCACGTTAACTTTAGGTGTAATGTTGTGGCATATTTACTTGCAGCTAGCATCTCATGGATCAACGATATAGCATTTGTTCCTCAAATTTAATGTCAATGCAAATGTAATTATGATCATGCATCAACAGGAGAAGTCTTCACTTTATTTGAACATTCAGGTGTCTTTCTCTTGCATGGTGGTATTGATCTGTTATTTGCATTGCTAAAGCTTGGTTCTGTTATATCCCAGAGAAAAGATACAGTGAGTCAACTATACAAATGATTCTTTGAATATTCAGTACATGCTTCTCTGAATGTTGTTAAAGCTTGGTGGTATTACTTCTCTAAATAACTTATATCCAACGGTCATGGAAACATCATCACAGACATTTTGAACAGAGTAAAGGTAATTACTGAGCATTTGTACCAACTGATGCACATTGTGATTCCAGCTTCTGGAAAGAAAGGAACTATATGCTATTTGCATAGACAGTTGTTTGACTTGTAGGTTATTTTCAGTGAGAATACCACTGACCAAGTTGGAGCCTCTGTCAAAAGATTGTCATGCGGCACTTCGCTGCTATATATTCATATAAAAGAGGATTGGCATTACATTATTGAAGTAGCAGATTTTGTTCTTGCTCTATATTCTTTCTTTTTGAACCTTGCTAAGTAATCATTCCTGTGTAGAGCGAGCGAACGAGGGCCCGTGAAGAGCTGGCGAACGAGGCCACCCGTGTGCCTACGACGTGGTGGCGCGGAGCCCCCTACCGCCATCTCCATTTCAGTTCGAGATCCGCACTGGTCTTCTCTCTACCGTCGTCGTGCTGCCTGCTGCCCGCTTCACCCTATCTCCTCAGCAACGGGCAGCTCCATCTATCGTTAACTAGAAGGTAGCGACCTGACATCTCTCCCTCTCCACCCCTTCTTTATCTTATAGAATCCTTGATTCTAACCTTACATTATAATGCATTTTAGCCCAGAGGTTCACCTCTACCACGATGGCCGCATCGCTACAACCAAAACTCCACCATTGTCCAGCCACCAACCCAGTGCAGGTGGATTCAACGTGGACCATAACCTCTCTGGGTGTTACCAACAATGTATTTTCAGAAATAAGAATTGATCATGTATATTATCTCTTTCAATTTGAAAGAGAAGACAATAATAGTTTCATTATGGTTGTTCTGAAGGAATGACAAGGCCATTGATGTTGTCAAGGTTACTACAGGTACATGCTTTATTCTATTGATACTTTTCAACAGATACAACTTATAGTCTTTGTGATAGAAAAAGTTGAGCACGAGTATACAGTTTCAGAATGTGATGGTCCTCTGTCAGAAATTTTCTGATAGGTCAAATATTGTGTCATTTCAATCTCAGATTTTGGATTTAATAGGAAGCCTGCGAAAGTTCTGAACGAATACTTATTTATTTGTTTGTTTTCATAAGCTTTTTAACCCCCTCCCAATATTCTTTCATACTGCGATGCAAGTTAAAAAAAATTGGTTGCTTATGTTTATTTTTATGCCTATGTTCACTCGTGTGCTTAGCTGCCAAAAATCTTAAAATGCTGCACCTAACGGGGTAGATTTTGTTTTCTGCAAAAACAAAACATTGTGCAATCTTTTATGACTCCACCTAAGAAGCCGAACATGCATAGGAGTGAAATAAAAATCAAAGTAATGGAATTGATTTTTCAACTTATCTTATCTCTGCCCTATAGAGTATAATCTTCTTCCACAGTAGTGAGCATGGCACAACGGATGGGATGCACCTCAAATTAGTAGAGATTTCGATTCATCTTATGTGATAGAGTTAAGACGTGCGTTGCACGTGCAAGCTTACTAGTGAAAGAAAGATGCGCATGCCTAAGGAAAATCGAAATTAAGCTTGCCTATATATAGAATGGTAAAACAGGCTGCACCGCAGTAATTTTTTAATCCTTCTGATAGTACAAATAATTAGTCCGGTTTTATGAGAGAAGAAAAACACAAGTGCTTGGTCAGTTTATCTTCTAAAGAGAAAAAAACAAATATGCCAATTGATCAGCTTTTGTCATTCGGATGTTGTCGTGCATGCATCAAGTACTCCCTCCGTTCCTAAATATAAGTCTTTTCAGACATTTTAAATGGAATACAACATACGGATATATGTAGACACATTTTTAGAGTGTATACTCACTCGTTTTGCCTTGTATGAGTCATTTGATGAAATCTCTAGAAAGACTTATATTTGAGAACGGGGGAGTATAATATATGAGACAGGGATGCCGCCCACCATCAATATAGGTCCCTAAAATTACATGTTAATCGAGGAATTGGCTTGTGAAAGCGATGTGGTTGAATGTGACGATCAAGCTCGTCACCTTGGGATTAATACATTCATTCTGAATAGACAAAGTAACCACCATCAGTAATGGTATCAAACGGATCAAAACAGATGCACTCTTGGTCCGTTCAACAAATATTATTTTCTCCTGTTGCAATGCATGGGCACATTTGCTAGTAAATAATATATATTGCGTAAGGGTATTTTTAACGGCAACCCGCAAATTTCCTCCCGCATCCATCCGCAGACATGGGGGACAAGTCCGCGGACATGAATGCGGGAGGCCGTCATCCAATGCTGCCTGCATACATCCGGCTAGCAATTCAAACTAATTGGACAAAATTTGATCAAACCGAGTGAATTTCATGGAAGTTCGGACATAATTTACATAAAAGGCTGATATTTTTATAGTTTAACAAAAAAATAAAAAACGCCTAAACCCTACACCGGACGACCACCTCGTACGTGTGGCTGCCCTGCCCTACTGCACCGCCGTCGTTATTGTCATCGTCTTGATGGTCCCTCCAGCGGTGAAACGACGCCGGAGGGTCGCGACAGCCTTGTCCAGCGGCTGCCTGCCGCTCGCGGAGGAGCCGCTCCGCCTCCTGCTGCGTCGTGTGGAGTGCCGCCGCGGCCACTGCCGACGTGGCCTTCGGAGCCCTGGTGGCGGCCTTGCCATGACCGGAGTTGGCAGAGCAGTCGCTAAGCGACCACCCCTCGCCGATCTTGGCGTGCTCGTCGTCAAGGTGGCGACGGCGCCTGATGGCCGTCTCTGCAGTGGTCACGGAACTGTCCAGCGCCCACGCGGCAGCGAGGTCAGGATCGTTGCGGACCCAGTCTGATGCCACGTCACTCTTGGCGAACGCAAAGCGGTGACCGACATTATGTCAGCCGTACCTCGTCTGCTGCCGAGCCGCGCGCTCCTCCTCGGAGACAACGGCCCTTGAGCCCGAGGCAACGCCGTAACCGCCTCCTTCGAGGTAGGGAAGGAGGCGGCCCCGTGCCTTCTTGATCGTGGGCGGCAACTCCCATTTGACGGCGAGCAGGTGGTGGCGCTGCGGCGACGATGGCATGTCCATGCGACCGTACCGGCGGCATGGCAGGGACGATGACTCCTCCTTGACCCTGGACGCCGTGGTGGTGTGGCGGCGACGCCGGCTCCTCCTTCATGCGGCATCGATCTTGGACGTCGTGCTTGTGCCGGGACAAGGCCGACTACTCCTTCATAGGCCGGAGCGGGGACGTCGGCTCGCGCTTCACGGGGTGGTGCGATAGGGACGACAGCTCCTTCACGCACGCCAGCGATGGCGGCGATGGGCCCATATAATGGAGCGACCGCTCCGTCATTATCTCGATCTGATGGACGAAATCTTCGTCTGTTAGAGCAGACTCCTTGAGGAGTCGGGACAACTGCTATGGTGGCGCTTGGTCCTCCTCAACACTGGAGGAGATGACGACCTCCCCCTTGGCGAAGGAGCCGACTGCCATGGACGCCGACGGGCCCGGAGAGCGTGGGCGGCGGCGCCAAGAACCGCTAGAGGTGGAGCTGACGCCTACTCCGCCTATCGGCACTGAGCACCACGCTTCAGCATCGCCTCAGCTGGGGTCGAAGAGGAGGAGGGGCTCAGGCATGGAGATGGGAGAGGGAAGGGGAGTGGTGCTCCGCGAGAGGGAGTGCGCTTCTGTGCATCACCGACACATGACTTGAATAGCTGCGGCGACGTCCAGACGAAAGGGCGTGGCGGTCAGCCCGCTTCAATGTGGGGCAACGGCCGTAGGTGGTTCCTCGGGACGCGACATCCACATTGAATCGACGACGCCCGAAAGGTCACGTCCGTCAGCGCCGCCCTCCCGTCCTGTCGAATCGCGGCATCAATGCCGGCTGCTGCATGAATACAACCCAGAAAGCGATGCGGCATGTGGGATGAAAAGCGCAGGAGGGGCGGGTAGGAGGTTTTGGGTGGCTTACGGTGGTGAGAAACGGGTTTGGGAGCGGTCTGGACTTCCACAAAGCCCTTACGTTTGTCTTCGCTTGCGGGAGAAAGTATATCCAAATTGGGTTGCAGACAGATACATGCCCATGGTTTGGTGGGATACGGAAGATTTAAGGGTTGGGATTGGAGTTGCCCTAATTGAGTCTTTTATAAAATGCAGCTAATCGAATGGCCAGAAAGATAGACGGGCAAACCCGTGCATACTGTGGAGGATGCAAGCGCCTCCACGTCGCATCGCCTCCACGTGAGCCTGGGCCTTGGGCGCACGTACGCACGCACACGTGGACGTCGGTGTAGGTGCTGCACATGTACGAATATTCCATGGTGACCCACTGATCCGGACGGTTGGTTGTCCCGCGCACGGGCTGAAGTCCCTTCTTGGGCAGATTTCATCTTTTGCTCCTCAGCCTACGGGCTATTAGCAATCATTTTCAGTTGTTGTTCCCCTCCCAAGCAAGGACGGAGCCAGAAATTGGCACATACTATGAATATTAGCAGAACACCCGTGCATTACAATGGGCTACAATGCATATAAATGAATCAACTAAATAATTAAGATCGTCTTCAAGGTCAAAGCTCATTTCTTCCTCATACATTCGAACAAGTTCGGACATCAAATGACGCCTAGCGGGCTCCACAAAATGGAACTATATGGACAGTCTGGGCTCTTAGTAAACCGGCCTATATTTGGGAGAGAAATGTGGTTGTTCGAATTATCTGTCGTGTTATCTCCAACACATGGTCCCATAAAAAAACCTCCCAACGATGCACCCTTCTCCTTTCCTGCCGGACCCTCCCTTTCCCGCTAGGTTTCCCACCGTAGCTAGACGCTTCTCGCTGGAGTCCACTTCTTAAGAGCATGTTTGGGACTGCTCTACTCCTTAAAATTCAGCTCCGCTCCAGAAAACACAAGCCAAACAGGGTAGCTCCACGATATGCCACTCCGCAAAAAAACTAGAATCCAGGGTACAACTCCCAGTTTTTTAGGAAGCTCTTTAGGGGGTGCTCCAAAAAACTCTGGAAGCTGGAGTTGGGTGGAAATTACCCAACACTGCCACCAGTAAGTGGATACCCCTTCGTTTCTCCCCTCTCAACCAATCAAATAGTTACTTTCCACCAAATTTCTCATTCTTGAAGCTGGAGCTAGATGGAAGCCAAACATTCTCTTTGGTAGTGCTACAACTTCTGTATGAAACTGCTCCAAAGTGAATTTAGTGGAGCGAAGCTGATTTTGGTGAAGCGGAGTAGTCCCAAACAGGCCCTAAAAATCGGATGACGCCGGCCTCACATTTGCCATGGCGCCCCCTCTCCTTCACACCATACTTCTAGATGGATCGCTAAAGAGGAGTCCCCCGCCAATCACCCTGCTCTCCGCACTGATCCCCTCCCATGTATTCATTTCGATCCATCGCCGCCATCAAGGGAGACGAGGTGTGCACCATCCCTGATGCCCCCGAGCCAAGAAGGCAGATCCGATGTCTCATGAGCCATTGTCACATTGTAACATACAATTTAATGTCAAGCATTACCACGAAACAAAAATATCATGTCCATTGTTGGGCATGCGACTGATACGCCACCATGCTCGTTATTAACTCTTGACACAATCAACAACGCATTTACCCTTGTATCCTAACAAAAAAATTATACGACTTTATATAAAAAATATGAACTGCTCGCTCATGTAATTTACCTCACGTGTGTTCGCTCATATGGTTGACATATAGCATCACCAACTGGGTCTTTAATGTATTGGTAATAAATGAAAATAATAGTTAAGGTAGTGATGATATAGCATTTCTAGCTGACTCGGCACGATCCAAGGTCCACAAAAAATTTAATGCGGAAAATCACAAATAGAAAAAAGACCAGATTATTAATATACAACTTTTTCACGAAGAGTGTGCTTTATCATATATTACATGGTAGCCCACCATCTATCGGCCACAATGATTGACTACTCTGTACTTACCCACCTACCCTTGAGTAGCCCGGCTTGCTGCCATGTCCTCCCTTCGGTCAGAATTTTCTTGATGATCGTAAGCACAGAAAGTGTTGCTCCGCCAAAGACAATGGCATTGGGGGTGTTTACAAAGTTCCCAAGTGATTAGCGAGAGAATGGTCCTCGTTTCATTTCGCAAAAAATAAAAGAATGGCCCTCGTTTCATTCACCTTTTGACCTCCACATCTTTTGGAGTCACACCATGACACTAAGTTATCATCAACAGTGGGAGCTTGGTCCGGATTCCCAATAGCCGACCACTTTTTTTTGAAATATTTTGCTCATCGTCCCCTACCCGAGTTGCCGCCTCCGCCGCCGGCCAACCCTCTAAACCGTGCCACAATCTCTAGAGCCCGAGACCTTCCGCATCACAATCTCAATGGTTGGCAATATTATGAAGAAAAAAAGAAGGATCAAGATGGTTCTCCAAAGAAGTCATACCATCTCTTGTTGCACATCATATTCATGGATCGTACGCATGCTCTCTTCTCTTGGCATCATTATCATATTTTCAGACTACAAAATCTAGCATTCATGTTTTGAATAATCAGCAGTACAAATCAATTTCAAGAACATGTCATCGGTGAATCATTTGGGTGCTATACTTTAAAAAATAATTTATGCATGGGAGAGATTTGGCTGGTTACACCGAATGCCATTTAGAAAACCATACCAAATAGAGAGATCCAATTTTACTATAAAAGAACTATGTTACACACAAAAAAAATTGTAAACTTGTAAGCTCAATAACACTACCTTCTTCCTCATGTCTTCGCATTGATACTACGGTTCTTGCTCGCGCATACCATTTTGACAAGAGTGTGACAAGTTTGAGATACCATTTTAACATTCACGAATATACAAAGTAAGGCTTTGCAAAAGTATGTCAAGTTTGAATAGTGCCATCCAAAATTCCATCTACATGAATGAGTAAAATAAAGAACCATAATATATAGTTGCATATGGTTTAATGCAGTACAGCAGTGTATATAATATATAGTTGCTTATTGTTTCTGAATATCGACATAATCTATCTCCATCTCTGTCATAATAAGCAAAAATAGACATGGAACAGCCGCCTAAAATTCATCTCGCGCCCTCCAGCTCGAGGCACCTCGGTGCTCGTTCCGTTGCTCGTCGTAGCAAAGATAGCGCATGACCCCCTCGTCAACCACTTGCAGCGCCGCGGCTTGCTGCGCCCATCCAAAGGTCGTTGCAGCAAAAAGTGGCAGACGCTGCAGTACTTGATTCCTTGCAGTCAATCACTGCCGGTTGTAGCTTTTCTTCTTGCTGGTCCCCGCACGCCATCACCGATGCAAGCACGTCGCTCCGCCAGTCCCAACAAAACATGCCACTGGTTCCAGCAAATATCATTGTCGATTGAAGCTATTCGTCTTCCCGGTCCCAACACACCGTCGTCGCCCTAGCATCACCGTCGTAGCACATCGCCCTATCGGTTCCAACAAAAATCTTTGCCTGTCGCAGCTTTCCATCTCGCCATGCTTGTCTCCACACGCAGCCGGCAGTCGTTGCCGGCCGTCTGAATGTAGGCACCATCTGACGGTTGCAGCTTCACTAACCGGCAGTTGTAGCTCCTCAGTTGCATCACGTTGCGGTGCCTCCTGCAGCAGCACAGCTCGTGCACGCGTTCGTCCTTGTCGCCCGTCGCCAGACGCCCCGCTCGCACTTGCAACCGGCTCTTTGTCTGCCCCCCACATTTACCCTCGCAACTACGTCCAGCAGTGACGCTAGATGAAAAGGAGAAGAAAGGTGCTGTGAGAGAGGGACAAAACGAGCTTGAGAGATGAGAGGAATGAGACAGAACGAGTGGCTGGCGGTTTCCTCATGAGGTAAGGATGAAGGAGGGGATTGAATCGCCTTGATGTGTGCATTAGGGAGAACCGGTAGATGAGATGCGATCGAATGATTCACGGGCGACTGGCGTAAGCTTCCGCCGGCAGCCTGAAAGGAATCATTTTCCTTGTATAAAACTCGATTAGTTTCAGTCCATCATAGTTTTGTCAGTAACTTAGTCAATTGACATTTTTAAAGCAACATCCAAAGCCAATGGTTTTTATATTGATCTTCAAAAGTAAACATATAAACATATATTAAATTTAAAATTTTAAAATAAGCTTATATACAATATATATTAAAATCTAAAATTTAAATGTGGATTTGTTTTTGCATGATTACATTTTTTTAAACCAATAGAACTTATTTGGAAGCACATGTTAACATATGAAAAATGGCATACTATACTGAGAACAAGTTCTGCATGGTGCTCAAAATAAAACATCTTTTCATTATAGACCCTATATTCTATTTCCCCGTAGTTTCACCCGGTTTCAGACACAACTCTTTACAAAACAAAAGGTAGAGATATCCATTTGTCGAACCAACATCACCTTGATACAGAGGAGATCCATTGTCTCCATAGGGATAAGTCACATTTTTCTTCCCCATCAGAAGCGTGCAAGGTCTGAACTACAAATGGGTTTAATATCTTATAGTACGAGCTTAGGTTGTTGATAGAATGATAAATCAAGTAGGTATGCGTATCCTAATTTGACGAAGTTCACCATGTGCAGAATATTAAATTTGATAAGTTGTCATGGTCAGATTATGTTTCGGAGAACTGAAATATTAAACTTGGTAAGCTGTCATAATTAAAATGATGATTATTTCAACATGGTCGACCTGGATTGTACTACCCAGAAGATGAATCCATGCACAAAAGGATAACAAGAAATTATACAATGTATGAACTTTCAGGTAACAACTCTTGGCAATGCAAAAGACCCAAATGATGTGTGACAAGTAAATATAGTAAATTTAAAGAGATGTCTCTTTAATTAAACAAGTCCAAGCAGTACATAAGTCAAGTAATTTGATGATAAGCAATTTTGAGCATCTACATGTACACTTCGATTAGTGCATGGCAAGAAGAGAACATGAACAACCATGCACATCACGATGAAAATAAAAGGAGCTGAAACATGACACTGCAATTGGATTGCATTACAAACTATATTAGCAAAGACAATGACATGAGACTGCATTCTTGATTTAAGTTGGAGAATAGCAGAACTCAACATAGATGGCCCCATAAGTGAGTGCAAAAATGGTAGAACTGTGCACAGATATTCATATATTAGTTGCTTAATCAGACAAGAAAGTGGACATGACAGTAAACAGAAAAAACTAAAATCTCTAGTAACTAAAAGAACCTATATTTGGAGCGCACATTATGAGGAAAACCATATAAAGATGACGAACATGCATGAACTACCAAAATAATCCAATGTTGAAGAAAAAAATGCATATAAGCAAACCAACCGAGCTCCTGCCCATGCAGTCGAACCTCTGGACACCTGCATTGGTGGAGGTAAGTTTCTCACTCACCTGAATGCTTCTGGAGGGGATCAATTGGATCAAAGCTGCCAAAAACTGAGTGCAGCAGATCAGAAACACCAGCGGAAAACACGATCACCGGCCTCGCTCCACCGAATGTGGTGACGGTCGCAGCAACTTCTCGCCCTCGTCGCAATCATGCTCAGCCCCTCCCGACACTCGTCTCAGGTCAAATGCTTTATAATCCCATTAAAGCTATCTATGTCACCGATATTGATCTCGGCAGGCCATTTTGTTTGAATACTATAAAATAAGAAAATGAATTGAGTTATAAAAAGCAACGCAAAAAAAACTATTTCGAGGAAGGCTATTATTTATGTCATAACTGAGATACTATAGAACTACACAAAATCTAAAACTACAACTTCTTATTCAAATATTGCACTAATCAATATTGTGACAGTTGTCTACATTTATTTACAGAGCGCACGTTTAAACAGACGAGACATACATTTGCAAGTGTTTCTTGCTGCTCACAACATCATTGAAGCATCCTTCAATCCTAATAATGATTGTCTCATTCAGTGCCCATTTGTAACCTTGAAATTTATGATGCAAGTAATCTGAAGGAAATCAAATGGCAGAGGAAGAGGCAAGCCAATAAATCTATGTATAAAGGAAGCATCAATAAAATGGAACTTAGGCTCAAAACGGATGAACTGTAAATTTTGTTGCAGTGGCAAGTTAATTTCGTGAAGCACACTGAACAAATCATTTCTTTCCTGTGATAAGTGAGCTTACCTGTAACCTTCCATCACAGCAAACAGGTACTAAAGTTCAAATATCCAGATTATTTTGTCTTTTATTTAGATTCAATCTTTTTGTGAAGTGAAAATTATCATGACACTGAAATTTCGTGCAAGCATCGTGTCTTTTGTAATTCAGTAATCAAAATGCAAAATAATACCAAGACTTATTGCTGCACCTTATACCCTGAGATCTCTGCATTATATATTATAATAACCTACACAAATAATCTAAGGGCCTGATTGGATTCTCGTTTCAAAGCGCTATACACCTATAAAACTTACACTCCTCCTGCCATCGTTTTTTATCCAGCTGGAGAATCAAGCGTGGCCGGTAAAATACACTTGTAAAATAAATACAGGATAGAGATACACCGATTCCAAGTGGGGCGTAAATCTCTTACCTAAATTGTTGGTGTGTGGATAATTATTTTTTAGCTTGAATTTAAATAATCATTATATGGTTACATTCTCTTTTAGTTTGTAAGTATATACATGGTAGAATCTGAATAATTCTTTTTTAGCTTGAATCTAAATAATTTTATTTACTACACTTGCAGGCTGCAGAAGTGATTTAATCTGGTTATGGAGAACATTCATATGTTTGAGTATCAGTCTAATAATCATTAAGACATTGTTATCCAACTATGCAATAAAAGAACTGATCCAAAATAGAAGCCTTCACTTGTTCCTCCTAACCATTTAAAATAAGAAAGAGTGCATCAAATTATTTAATAGTGTGTGAGCCAATTCCATAATTTTGTAGAAGAGAAAGGCTTGCACTTCTCAGTATTCATAACTTTAAGATACGGAAACCTTACACACGTTTCCAAATTCAATAATAAAAGGATGAACAAGATGCACATGTCAGTAAACAACTGAACTTTTTAGATGGTCAGTACTGAAGCAATACTCTCTTTTGATGTATACTTACTTGCTACTCGAACTTGCACTACTGAAGCATGTACCACAATAATTTGACATCTGTTTAGAGGTCAGTTCCATCTGACTTGAACATAGACATGGTTTCATCTATGTCAGAATAATGTACACGGCAACTGACCAAGTATAAGTCTCAAGTAATAGGACTATAAGTAGTTCCCCTCCTCACCGAGTATAATATTCAAACGTTGCAGAGTTGGTTTGCCTACAAACATATATAAATGCCAATTGCATGCTTTATTCCAAATTAATAATTACAAGATGCAACAATGGATATAACCTTATGCGGTGGTGGAGCTCCCTGCTCCTCTCCTCCATGCATGGCGGCGGGCTCTTGGAGCCGACGAGTGTGATGGAGGAGCTCCTTGCTCCTCTCCTCTATTTTTTGGGGTGAGACCGCGAGACGAACCAGTACATTTTGCAGAGGGTGAGCATTTCCCTACTTTTCTTATAGTAGTATTAAGCATTTCTGCAGAGCGAGACGTACATATCACAAACCAGAACTTTAAGTTTTGCAATAGGTACTTTCCTTCACCACGAACTATAAGTTTTGCAATATTAACAATGTAGCTGACTCTAAGAATAAAATGATGAAATCTACTTGAAACAAGAGTAAGTGGTACTTTCATTCAGCAATCGCTCCAAAATTTCAGCATGTTGGTTGTCTTGATTTATAAAGCATTTTCACACCTGACTCATTGGTCATGTAATTCATGAATAAAAAATACATAAGCAGCTCCCAGGAAATTCATACGTAAGCAACAATAAGAACAAGTGTGTCAACTTGAGGATCCCCATGTCTCTAAAGTGATAAATTTGAAGGAAGCGCCCTAGTGGGGAAAAAGATGACATGTCCAAAAATGGTTGGCAACTTAGTGTCACCTATTCTTTGTAGAAATTGAAGGTATTAGTACTATCTTTATCAGGTTCATATGGAAAATATTGTAGTTAGTACCTTCGATATAGGTTGTAGGGAAAGTGCATATGTGAAATCATTACTTTACCTTCAATATAGGTTGTAGGAAAGTGCATATGTTATTGCTATTAGCTAACTATGAATAAAGAAAAATGTGCCTAAGCTATGAGGCGGATTACCTGAATTAGTATCTAGAAGAACTCTTCGCCGTACAATATGGCCTAGCACCAGATTGACGCCTCAGAAATGGACATCCAGAGTCCATATTTCCCTTCCCGCAGTAGAACTGTATAATCAAATGAAAGTGCCTGTGCATCGTAACTGGATGACAAAATAGACATACACATCCATTGCAGGATGATGACATTGAAAGAGAAATCGAATCGCGATATCTTGCTAAATTTAACATTTCATATGTTGTCCAACCTGAGTTCAAGTAATCATCGGTGAGGTCCTGATAAATAATCTCATACAAAACATTTACCTCTATATGTAGGCCAAACAATAACCACCGAGTACGACAGAACAAGCGACAAATTAAAATTCAGAAAGCCATATCGGGAAACTTGTAATTGGAACTGATTTTTAGCAGGGAGGGGAAGTGTAGAGGAGCACTTGCCATGATCCATGACGTTGGTCGAACCATGAGCATTCCAAGCCAAGATATGCCCTTAAGTGTTCTGAAAATCGCACTTGCCATGATCCATGACGTTCGTCGAACCATCAGCATTCCAAGCCAAGATATGCCCTTAGTGTTCTGAAAATCTGCATCGCAGATCCTGAAACATCAAGTGCATTGATTATGAAATCAACATTGTTCATAGCGAGAAGTAAACTGACAAGAGAAATGATACTTCTCATTAAACTTCCTCCAGTATGTCTGAATTTGGATATTTGATCTTTTCCAATGCATGAATAATATTGTGCTGCAATGAATATTCTAACATAACCAGTAAAGAAAAAAAGTTCAAAACCTCAACCATAGTGATGAAGCCACAAGACACCCATCACTGCAGTTCCCAATTATTTCACCAGATGTAATTCTGCAGCTATTTCACCAGATGTATCATGTATGAAAGAAACATTATATTGCCCTCATTTTGCACAGAAATAAAAGTACCAAATTCAACCATAATAGAGAGTGTCGAATGAGGCTGAAAACAAATTCATACACAGCGGAAGTCTTCATGACTTCATGTACAAATTATAACGAGGGGAAATTAAAAGTTGTGGTCCTTTCTACATATATCATAGCAAACTGCACACAACCGCCCGCATCAGATGTAGAGATGAACCAAACAAGAAGAAGTGGAGGAGGGATTCACACCTGGTTGAGGCTCTGGCGAGAGGGCAATCTGCAGTGCCTACGCTAGCTTGGGTGCCACGGGCACAGGCTAGGCTTTCGGGCGCGAGGAGGGAGGGAGGGGGAGTTGAGGTTGGACGACCATCAAGAGGCCTTCACGGCGGCTGGGCGGTGGAAGAAGAGGCCCCTCCTCCTCTGCCTGTGTGTGGCTGTGGTGCTCAAGGATGGCCAGATGCGGAAGCAGCGGTGCGGCCATGGTGGATCTTGCTGCGGCCGGAGCTCGTATGGGGAGAGAATGGGAGGGAAGGGAAGGGGGCGCCGGAGCTCCACTGGCCGTTCTCCTCGCCGCCACCCACTGACGAGCAAGCGGATCCGACAATGGGGAGAAGGGTGGGAGCGGTGGAGGTGGCTGAGCGGGAGGGGAGCAGGGGCGACGGCGGCGGCGGAGCGAGAGATGGGGGCATCGCCAGGGGTGGATCGAGAGGAGGGTTTTTTTTCGTGCGAGGGAGGCTAGGGCATCATCCGATTTTTTGTTCGCTAGTCATAGTTGTCTATGGTTAAATTTTGTAGGTTATATTTCGTAGATTTTTTTAGGACTAAAAAACCCCAGCAAAGGTGGGACAAAAATTGACCGGCGGAGACTACCAACTGCTTCATTAGGAGTAGAGATTGTTCGTTTTCTCTTTTGATGCAAGTTATCAACACAAGCAGAACTGGTCGATCAGATTACCCTTTATTAATTTCCAATGTTTGCAGTTTCTTAAAATTTGTTGCATTGGGAAATTATATTCGACAAACTAACGAGATATAGTAAGAATTCGAGATGAATGTAAACTTACTCCAAGAGAGTTCCCCGCAAAAAAGAAATTACTCCAATAGAGAGGAAGAGACGGAAGTAAACGTACCCTTCCTTGCCATGTTGCCTTGCCGCTCATCTAGGCCGTGAGAACGACCGGCAGGCCATGCACCTACGCAACCGCAACTATGGATCGCCAACCCTTTTAGATTTTGCGTCGGCTAGAAGGAGAACTGATGCAAAACCGCCCTAGACCTGTGGCGGCGGCATCGAACAGCAAGGTCGGAGGAAAAGATACGTGCCTGACCTAGACCGACCGTTGTCTTCATAAATGGTGGGCCTACTGTTGCTGAATTTCGGCTTGGTATGTGTGGGCTTGGGCTTTGGGGAGTAAGACTCAGGCTTCATTTATCATGTGATTAGGGCGTGATCAGCCCATCAGGGGGGCGAAGCTAATCGTTCGAAGCAGCATACACATGGCCTCCTGATCGCTATCG
>NC_041381.1:659908932-659923099 GCF_002162155.2 Triticum dicoccoides
TCGTCCCCCCTTGGATTCGTCCCTGCTCCAAAGGGCATGTTCTTACACGTTACTCACCCGTTCGCCACTGGAAACTTCACTTCACGAGCCCGGGCACCCTGCCGGACGGGCCACCACGCAGCGTGTGAGTCTATGTGAGTCCGGACCGGCTACCGGCCTGCCGGCCGGTCGGTATGATACTCACTCCATTCTTAAATACTTATATATATGTCTTTTCAGAAATTTCAATATAAACTACATACAAAGTAAAATAAGTGAATTTAAACTCTAAAATATGTCTATATATATATCTGTAGGTAGTCTATTAAAAAAACTTGTTTAGGAACGGAGGGAGTAGATATACACATATACACTGTGTGCTGTGCAAATTAGGACAGAGTCGATACATACATACATACACACATACACACATACTTGAGATGACAAGGAAGACAGGCTGACATCGTGCGCATTTGTTTCACCCTGAGTGTGTTGGGAAGGGGACAGGACGGGAGGGAGGGAGACACGCCGAGGATAAGCAGGAAGCATGCGTACGCTGGGAAGAGATAGAGACGGAAATGCATGCATGCATGGAAGAGAAGAGCCAGCATGCACCTACCGCTACGTACGTTGACGTCACCAGTTTTGTGACGTTGGAGAGCTGCCAAGGCGGCCGGGGAGTGTGCCCGGCCGGCCGGCCGCCCGACACTTGTCCTGGCACCTAGGAGGAAACGGCCCGGGGCAAGGGGTCGGTGGTCGACACTTGGTGTGCCAAGTACGTGGCTTGCTTGAGACGGGATTAGAACGAAATGCATGGGGTCGACGATCGATGTGACCCCTGCACGGCAGGGCTATAGCCTAACAATCGTGGATGTCATGTGTGTATCCATTGAGGACTTCAATGTGTGCGTCTAGGACTTCAGCTAGCACTATCCTTGGACTTCAATGTATATGTATGGTTGGGGTATATAGAGTTGTAGGTTTTCTAGTTGTTTGGATGGGGGCGTGTGTGTGTGTGGACAAATAAAGATTTGACCAGTTAAGCGTCTGATTTTCTTACTTAAATCACAGTTTTTTATTTTGTTGCGGGGGTACTTAAATCACACTTGATCCTTTTAGTTGTTGGATCTTCTTAGTATATTGGTTCACCCTTTTAATTTCTCATGATTTCTTCTTTACACTATAATCGCGTTAAGTTCTCTTCTATGAAAATTTTGTTTTCTCGTCCTTGGATGAACACCCAACTCTGGTTGTCAAATGTTGCCGCTCTTATGACAACAATATTGTATGGCTCCGTCCTGAGACCCAACCGCTCAATGAGGCTTCTTCTCTCAACTCCACTAGTGTCACAACTATTATGTCATTGGACGGCTCCACCTCGCAACCCAAACCACTTGAGAAAGACTCTTCCTGGTCCTCTCATCGCATTAGCTCAGAATCCATCGACCGCGTTAGGTTGATATATCAACTCGATCAAACTCAGGACAGAAACACAACAAACATACGGTACTACACTCTCCATTCACAAATATAAGATGTTCTAACTTTTTCTAAACTGAATGTATAGAGACACATTTTAGCGTGTTTGTTCACTCATTTCTGTTCGTATGTAATTCATATTAAAATACGTAAGACATCTTATATTTGTGAACGGAGGGAGTAATACCTAAACTAGCCACTAATGGATATTGATATACCAACTCTAGAGTCTAGATAGAAACACAACGAAAAATACATTCCACTCACCTGACAACTGTTACTTGTTCAGATTATGTTGTAACCACTCAGTAGGAAGCGATCTTGAATTTGATGCTGTTTCTCCAGGTTATGTGCGTGCAAAACAAGCATGCACACAGTTGCACACATTGGGCCGGCATCGATCGATGAATCAGACTGTAGTGTGTTTATCTACAGAGAAATGCATGAGCGCCATATGATGCAACAGCGACGTGAGGATCGGTGACGGGTCACGCAGTAAGTACACGAAAGCAAAGTTTGTCAACGAAGCTATTTACTATGCGCTAGGCAGGCGGCTAAAAATAGAAACCGATCGATCAAGTGGCACAGGACGCGGCTAGGAGGGCTGACATACGTGCACTGCTGTCATAGTGTCATTGAGGCTGACATACGTGCTGGACATCACTGTTCTTGCATTTCTTTCGGAGTGATGAGCTTTGTCTCCTGATAACATTTTCATGATAAACATTTCGGTTTTTTCCCAACTATTTTTGAGAATAATAAAAAGTGTTCATTGACTAGTGCTGATCCGTCATCTGACTCACACCGACACACGGATTGTCAAACCATCACCGCACCTCAGTGCGCATTGCACTAGATTGCAGAAAAACATGTGCAATGGGTTGCTCCATCACACAAGGTTTGTGTGAAAAGAAGCATGTGTGAAGGAGGGTGACATCACACACACAATTTGATACAACAAAACGCGCATCCATCTCACATGATTAGTAACAATGAAATGTGTGTGTTCATGATTTCAATAGCACATACTCCCTTCGCTCCAAAATAAGTGTTGCTACCTTAGTACAACTTTGTACTATGTCAGCAACACTTATTTTGGGACCGCGGGGTGTGTATATAATTGGGTACAATGAAATGTGGGAAGATGGGGCATCCATCCCACACGATTAGTAACAACAAAAACGTGTAAGTTTGTGGTGCGGTTCTAATTGTAGACAGTTGCTTACAAGAAAATGCATGTGTTGCTGGCGCCCATCGCACATGGTTTGTTAAGGAGGAACGTGTGTTTTGGTTTGCTATCACAGAATCTGCCTATGGCATAATCGTGTGTGGTGTAGGTGTTCATTGCACAGAGTTTGTTGCCTTGAACAATGTACAAGATAACTGATTATCAATATAGCAGGTTTGTTTTCTCATAATTTATGCTTGCAAGTAAATTGGTCAGAATTTGAATTTCAGCATAGGAACCAGAACATATTTCATATCCAACATATGTTCAACCACAGTTGCATAAGTGACATCACAGTAAAACCATATGAATTAGTACAAAATAATACAAGGACTAAATTAAACAAGCACCACAATAGCACTTCACACTTGACATCTAAATCCTTCAAAAAGCAGCATCACAAACTGTGAAAGGAATTATGAAGCTGATTCAGTAGGTTGTAGAAAACAAATACCTATATTATTTCTTCCTGGATGTTGAAGGTCCGCACAAATTCAGTCCAACGCCAATGGATGACCGCTCTCTGTATTCAGCCTATTGTGGAAGATTCAAACATTATACAATGGGTGTTGTAGGAATATTGAATACCTCCCTTGCGTTATGACTAATGTTGAGAATATCGCTTATCATTAGCGTCTCGGTCGGCTGAGGATTCGAGATTAATCAGAAACTAAATGATTAATGAATTTTATCGGTTAACTATTAATCGGCCATTATTTTACAAATCCCAGGTTTCGGGCACTAATATATGTCCATACTCTGAAACAACACGATTTCAGGATCTCATCGAGCTCAAATTACCACGAAAAGCCAATAATACAAATAAATACTTTCAGTTTCTAAAAATACATGGTATTCCAAAACCATGGTATTCCAAAACCTAAGTATTTGAATACATGGGCAATAAATATTTCAGTTTCTTAAAATCATAGTTTTTCTCATTTTTTATAAAACTGTCGAGGTGTTTGGCAAGTGACAGTTTTTCTCGGTTTTCTTTGGTTTGAATCGACTGTTACGTTGTTGCATGCATATTCAGCTACAGCCAGGGATCAACTTGTACTAATAGCCTTGCACGAGCATGTTCTTCTAGATGCTAGGATATGTAGTAGAGTTATCTCTTGTAATCAATCAAAGTCCGAGGTAGTTAACACATGCACTGCAGCTCGACGTTTGCAGCCCGTGTACGTGTACGTCCGTATCGATGGGATAGCTATCGATTTATGCATCACAGACGTTGATGGCCAGAAGTTGGACACAAGGGACGCTTTCTCGGTTTTAATAAAAGAGGCCAGGGCCTCTTTTTTTATATACAACAAAAATACCAAGTTTTAGAGATACCACGGTTTGTTAAACTGCAGTATTTTCTTCATCCAAACAACTCAAAGTTTTGAATACCAAAGTTTTTTCAGAAATCACAGTATTTCTAAAAAACCACAAAAATACTTTGGCTTGCAAACGTACCCTGAAGTACTTGACCAAGAAGGCATGTCCCTGTTGATGCCTTGATGGTAGTACATTAATGTGCAAGTTTTTGGCACGCCCGTGCATCCATGCTCTGCAAAACCCTGAAGAGAACCTTTTTTTGTTTGCGAATAACCCTGAAGAGAAACTCACAAGGCCGAGCCACCAAACAAGCATCCATTCTTGTCCTTTTGTGAGCTGTAAATATAGCACATTGCCTAATAGATGCAACATGACACGTCTACACCTAATGCATCATCTATGCTGCCACTTTGCTTTCTCGGGGTACTACGCACCAAGAAATTTTCAGCATCCATTGCTATCGGTCACATGATTCGTGCGTACCCCCTGTGGCCGGCACTGCCTCGTTTTGCTCAAACGGTTTGGACGGTCTCGCCGGAGGCGGCGGCCGTGAGGCTCTTGTGCACGCTCTCGCCGTCGTCGCCGGCGCTGGGGAGGGTAGTGCCGTCGTCCTGACCACCGGCGGCTTTCTTCTTGCTCTTGGTGTACTCGCCGTAGAGGTACGAGGAGAGGCCCCAGACGCAGAGCGCGGTAGCGACGGCCTTCTCGGGGCCGAACGGGTCGCCGAACACCAGGACGCCGCCGATCACGTTGGCCGTGAGCACCGCCGCCATGCACACGCCGCTGTGCAGCGACGACGTCAGGTAGATCACGCCGGCGGTGCCCATGAAGCACGCCTGCCACGTCACCACCAGCGTCGCCACCACGACCCAGTACACGGCGTGCGACCCCTTCCAGTGGGCCACGTCGTCGCTGAAGCCGCGCGAAACCGCCAGCCCGACCGCTGCCTCCACGGAAGCCATGGCCTGCATCACCGCCTGCACCTCCACCGCGAGGATGAACCCGCCGGAGACCGCCTCCCGGTACACAAGCTCCATGACGGGGAGGTACGCCGAGAAGAGCCCCGCCGCGCAAAGCGTGACGACGTAGCCGATGATGTACCCCCTCCGGTTCGGGCTCTCGCCGGCGTCCCCAGACCGGAGCGCGAGGAGCACGGAGCAGAGCGTCATGAGCACGACGGCGTTGAGGTTGTTGAAGGTGAGCGGGTGGCGGACGATGACGACGGCGAGGACGAGCGTGAAGGCGAGCTGCATGGACAGCAGCAGCGACGAAGTGGACACCGGCAGGAGCGACGTGCTGTAGGCGAAGAGCAGGTTGCTGACGCCCATGAGCGCGCCGATGGCCAGGCACACGGCCAGGAACCGGCGCGAGAACCACATGAACGGCCGCGGCGCGGAGGCGGGGCGGGGGCGGCCGGCGAGGAACACGGCGACCACCAGCGTCGGGAACCCCGCCGACTGCACCAGCGTGACCACCCACTTGTTCTTGCCGCCGTGGTCGAAGTAGAACCGGGACAGCAGGCTCGACGCCACCGACCCGACCAGCAGCGCCGCGTAGTTGGCCATCAGGAGCACCGTCGACCTGCGGCGGCGCGGCGCCACCGCGCCCGGGCCCGCCGCGCCGGAGGAGATAGCCATTGCCGCACGCGCCATCGTGGTCGATGAGTAGTAGGGAACGATGGATGTAATGGTGAATTGGCGACGGGGGCACGTTTATATTGGCAAGGAGAGAAAAGGGCCAGCTAGCTAGAGATTGCGTAGAGTAAAGGAGGATTTATGGAAGGTTTTTCCGAATGGCTGGACGTGAGAAAAGGCCAGCCAGTGTATTTGATCACAGCAAAGCTGGAAAATTAATGATTAGCAGAAAAATACAAAGTTTCCTTGCTAAGCCATGACTAAGGATTGGATGGAAATAATAAACGCGGCAATGCGCTCGATTACATGTAGGATACGGATGTATTCGTGCATTCATTATGAATCCAAGCATATCTCTGAGAGTGGATACATATAATACCCCTCCGTTTCAAAATATAATGTATGTTTGAGATCTACTCCCTCCGTTCCGATTTACTCGTCGTGGTTTTAGTTCATTTTGAACTAAAACCACGACGAGTAAATCGGAACGGAGGGAGTAGATCTCAAACTGTCATACGCTTGACGAAAATACCAAGTAAATACATGCATTTCGTGATGACTTTGATGGTACTGATCATATCCTAGCTCAATCATGTGTGTGTATATCTTGGCACACAAAAGTGCAACCAAACAAAAGGAAAGGAAAGGAAATGAAGTGTTCAACTGAAGAGACTTGTTCATTACTATTGTCTATCATATATGGCCATATATATGTCACGTGCTTTACGTTTGTATTTGCGGATGCAGATAGACGCTACATTCTTGCATCAATAAAGGTTGATTTGGAACTATGCTTGTGGGTAAGAAATGGCAAGAAACCCAAAGGCCAGGGGGCAACTGGAATCAAGGGAGGAGCGTTGTCATCGTGTTCTTAACAGTTGTCTATTTTTCTTTACAAGTTATTGCATAATGAAAGGAAACGAACACAGATTTGCAAACTGTAGGATGAAGAAGTGCACGTCACAAGCCGCAAGGGGAATACGCCACAGCTTCCAAAGTCGGATAGGCAACTGAAAACGGTGCATGCATCAGTTGGTGCACAATTAAAATCAGATCGGCGGTGCTGATTAACACTTACCATATTTGTTTGACCCTGCTGGGTTCGTTGGGAAGGAGACGGGAGGCAGACATGCCGACGATAAGGAGGGCGGTGCGCGCTTACGTACGTCGAGCCGGATCATCGGATGGATGCACTTACCACTACGTGTACTTCACTTGACTGTGTTGACATCACCAGCTTTGTACGCGTCGTCTTAAGTGGGGAGCCGCATGCCTAGGGAGCGTGCGTGCATCATCACCAGTTGTGTGTACGCACGTACATGTGGGTTCGTACTCGGTCGACACTTGTCGAGGGAAGTGGCGGGGCAGCCCACACTTGTCGTGGCAAGTAGAGCAACTCATATATGGCATGTACGATGTACCTACCCATAACCATGTGGACATAGCATGTGTCCAGCTAGCTGTACATATATACTCCTAGGTACTCCCTCCGTTCCAAATTAGATGTCTTTCATTTGTCTAGAAACGGATGTACCTAGACACTATACAAGTATAGATGCATCCCAATGTGGACAAATGCAAGTCATCTAAATTCGAACGGAGGGAGTAGCTACAAGTGACAACAACGATCGATCCAACCAAGTATATGCTCCCACAAAAATAAAGTATAGGTTAACAGTAGCAGAGATATGGGCTTCGCTTTTGGCCAGTACGTTACTTGTATCTTTTTGTGGTACTAATCGACGCGTCTACTCCATTGCGGGCATACGGACACATATTTTTAGCAAGGCTCATCCCACCATTTCTATTGAAGATTCTTTTTTTTTGGCGGGGAACTATCAAAGATTCTTACAAGAAGGAAAGTAAAGGACTGAAACTTAAAAGAAGGAAACACGCTTGCAGAAAACAGAACACACGTTGTGGTCATCGACATTCCAGCAATTCCTAAACTTTCAGAATCATCCTCGAAAAAAATATGTGTGCCACAAAGCTATATTCAACGCATATCTCGCAACATGACACATAAAGAGTAAGTGATAGATAGTTTCATGTGCTCCACGGAACACACACAATACATCTCCACCTTTCCACCCTTAGGCCTCATTTGGTTACGCAGGATCCCCCCCCCCCCCGGAACCCCGTCGAAGGGCGCGTAATCCCACAGGGCAAGTCAGCCCGGGGAAAGCCCACGACGCATTTGGTCGCTGGTCCGCCACGGGTTTCCTTCCCCCTTTCGCGTCGTTTCCACGGGGAAACAACCCATGCATGTAGGATTCGGGCAAAAAACCCTCGAGGCAACGGTGCGGCGCTCCTCGATCTCCTTCGCTAGCGACCCCACTTTCTTCGCCAACTGTTCCACAACGATGGCTTTCTCTTCCCTCCGCGGGCGGATCTTGCAACGAGTGTTTCTATAGTATTTCTCCTCCCTTTTTCCTTGGTCTCCAAACAGCAACAAAGTTTTTCCCAAGGATCCGATCTGAGCAGGGAAATCCCCCGTCGGGGGTTTATTGCCCAAGTTTTAACATCACTAACAACCAAACAAGCCCTTAGATGCCTAGTAGTTGAAGTATCCCTTACTTCAATAAGCTCCCTGGGGGTTGGAGGAGAGCTAATAATCAATTGATAACATAGATTTGGCCGGTTATTTTGACCACGTCACGCGTTGGGTAGTCCCTTTGGTCAGCACTGAGGGGGTGGGCATAGGATTTTGGTGAGGACGAGGTCTTTCTAGTCAAGATGGGGGGTGTGAAATTAGTTGAGGAAAATCCGTAAAAGCTCATAGTAGGTCCGTGTGTCTAGGATTATTGGGCGTGAGATACAGGGAAGAGCATGGGCTAGGGAATGTTTTGGCCGCCCTCACTGGGAGCTTGCATTTGCTGCGTTCTCGTTGTGCTTGCGGTTCAACAGGGTCGGCCGGTGCGAGAAGCCGAGCCCCCGTGTTGCTGGAGTGTCTCCGTCCGCTCGTTCCTCGCCACTGTTGGCTGCCCCCGGTGTCCCTGCGAGTGGTGTAATTGGAGGGGTTTTGATATTTTGGTGGAGCCCTCGTGGGAGGCCCATCTTCTCCATTGTGCCTCTGTTGCTGGTTTGATTGGGGATGTGTGGTTAGGGGGAAGGGGGCTTCGTCTCTGCTTAGGATGCTTGTCTTCTGCCTTCGCCGTCTTGCTTTTGGGCAGCACGGTACGTCTCATTCTTTCCCCTCTATTTATCTTGCTTTCTATTCAATTTGGGTGGTGGTGCTGTGGTATTTACCTGTCGGCGAGGAATTCCAATTTCGTTCAGTTCTCCCAGGGTAGGCTTCCTCGATGCTTTGCCTGAAGTTGCCGCTCGGTGTTTGATTTATCACGAGCTAATGGTGGTCACTGCTTCTATGGTGGTTCTTGGGTGTTTGGTTCATTGGGTTGTTTCTGCTCCCTTCTTGATAAATGATTGATGGTCTTGAAAGGATTCAGAGTTTACGTTTATCAAGAAACCGAGGAAAAAATAGGATTAGTTTGTTACTGCTTGCTTGTTCTCCTAATTGCGACAAAGAGTTCACTTCAATTAGTTTACACATTTCTTTATTTTCTATAGTCTCTAGAGCTCTCTTAATATTGAAATAATATGCATGGATAGCTTTTGTTATGCCCTTTTTTGCTCACAATTATCTATGAATCAACTTTGTATTAGAAGACATAATTAAGCAAGATGATAGAGATGACGAATTTATTACATGATGTGGTATATAGGCTCATGATAACTAAATATGCATGCCTGAATAACAGACGGATAGTCAAAACATATGTCACACATTGCACACGACCTTGCATCTAATCTAACTATCATATACCTCTTAAAATATAAGAACACTTGACTGCCACACGTGTGATTGCAACAGTTATCAAAAATAATAATTAGATAACTGGTTTACACTTCACATTTCCATCTTGACTTGGGCTTCTGTTGGAGTGACATATCATGTAACATCTAGTGTTGAGGTGCATATTCTTTTCATCATCACATAAGAACTCCAACATTCTTTGAACTAAGCGCGCCATGTTTTAAACATCTAAAGAAGAGCTCAATGGAAGATGATTTCAAGACATATATCTCAAAGCGAAAGTATGTTCTTTTCATTGTCTTTATTTCTTCATCTTTCTCCGATTGCCTTAATATCTTCTCCGCTAGTGTTTAAGTATAAACTGGAGAAGGTGAAGTTATGCGCAGGCACTGCTACTATAGTTAGATGCTTACACCTGATGTCTATTTGAAATGTGGATGACAAGTCCAAGGAATGGACAGAAATATCACATAGCTTTTCTTCCCCATAGTTTTGATGGCTTATATCAGAGTATATGTAGTACATTTATTTTACAAAGAAAATGGAAATCTAACAATTTTTTGAGATAAAAATATAAGACAAATGGGCCCCACATGATTGTCAAGGTTGCTTCGCATCCCAAGGCATGAAGGTGAGAGCATGCCCGGGTTATAAATCGCACGCGGTTCTATGATAGTAACCGTTGGCGATAAGCATTCACACACGACTTCCTATTAGAAATCGTTTGCAAATGTAAACAAAGCCATTGAACTCTGCCGACCACCACGTCTTGTCTCCCAAGGCAATCGCTTCCTCCCCCTCGTGGCCATCCAGATCCTACAAGTATTGTGCACCAGTATTCTCATCTATGCATTCTATCTCCCTCGCTCTCTTGATCTCGATCTGTGCAATGGCGCCGTTGATGAGCCCATGCGTCGACGAGAAGCTTAAGGCGCCGCTCTGCAACAACGATGACGGACCAAGCAGTGACGAGGATGAACCCTACGCACCACGGAACTTGGTCGCGTCTGATCCACCCACCGAGGAGTGGTATTGGAGTCAGTACGACCGTGTTCTCTGGAAGACCTTGCCGCCGGATGAAAAAGCCAGGTGTTTTGGCGGTTGTGAAGGCAGACGAGAATAAGCGCAGGGAGGAAGAGGTGGCTAAGGGCCTGGAAAGTGAAGGAGCTGGAGCTTTGGCGGGAGAAGCGCCCGGGCGTGAAGGAGATCGACGAAGACGGCTGCTTCCTCGCCAAGATGGCCAAAGGCGGGAGCACCTCCTCGTGTCATGGAGGTGGCAGGATCATGTCGAGCAGGCCACCGGTAAGGAGTTACTGTATGGGCCGTCTGCACTCGCCACGTTGGATGCCTACACCCACCGAGAAGCCGCCGCAAAGCACGCCACGGAGTGTGAGGCAGAGGAGGAGGCAACTCTCTCCGCGCTGGGAAGATGGTGCGCACCTGGGAATCCGTAGCAAGAAGCTGGGAAACGGCCCTCAGGAGAGATTATTGAATTTAGATAATTTATATTTATCTTATTTACCTACTGAATGTCTCATTTTTTCAGTCAAACTATCTTCTAAGAATATATTTATACTGATGTCAACCGCACACGTTTCAGAAGAGTTAACTGTATGCGATTTGGACTAAAAACACATGAGTTGTCGCGATCTTTACAGACTCTCTCCTAAAAATAGTTGTTTGTGAAACTTGAGGCATCACATACAATTGCTTTCTAATAATTGTGTGAACTGTATCACACACAGATTAACGGCTGAAGTTGCATGCGATGGGTAGTTGTCATCACACACAATTCCAAAACTCGACCCGTTTGCCAGTTTTAGCCCACGATCATCCAGAAGAGCCCTCGCGCAATAGTTTAGGTCATTGCTTATGTTTCGTTTCGGAGAACTGTAAGAACTCTGTCGCATACACTTACTTTTTTTGTTCATGTGTGATGGACCTACGATCACACACAATTATTTTTCGTGCCAACGGTTCTATTTTTGAAGTGTCTCTGATGCTACTTTCACACACAATTTTTCTCTGTCGTGTGCGATTTAGGGGGCTTAATAGTGGTTGAGTGTAGTAGCAACACATTCTTTGAAAGATGGCAAATTAACTCATTTAACCATTCAAACTTTGGTAGGGCTAATGGTCGAACTATGGTTTGGCTAGGGTCCGACCCAGAGGAAGTCCTTAATGTTGCTCTACGAGATTGTACTCCCTAATTTTTGAGTAATAAAGTGTTATTTCGCAAGAAAAAACTCATTTAACCATGGAAAACTTATTGTTAATGTTAGTTTTTTTCCTTCAACCATGCTAACGTTATTGTTTGGACATGGCAATTTTGTATTTTTTTTAACACGGTACAGACGCAAGCACTCATATATACGCGCATACACTCACCCCTATGAACGCACGCACGCACGTCCATTGTAGGCACCTCGTCGTCGACGGGAACGTCTCCTCCCACTGAATACGCATCGCCGGAAATTCTGAAATAAATCCAGGAATAAATGCAAGCACCAGGACTTGAACCCTGATAGGCTGGGGATACCACACTCCCTCTAACCATCCAATCATAGGTTGATTCGCACAATTTTGTAAGTTAGACCATGTCAATATTTATTTTTTTGCCGTGACAAATTTACTTTTTAAACCATGGCAAATACATCTTCCTGACCATGGCATTTTTTTTGAACCATGGCAAATTCATTATTCATTAACTGGCAATTATTTAATTTTTAAACCGTGGAACTTTATTGTTTGCACCATGGTAGATTTCATTTCTCAACCATGGAATTTTTTCTTTGTTTGGACCATGGCTACTTCTGTATTCGACCCCACGACAAAATTCTATTTTGGACCATGGCAAATTTATTACTTTAAACATGCCAAATTGTTTATGTTTAGACAATGGAAAAATTATTACTTCAACAATGACGAATTTATTTGTTTACCCCTTCATGCCTACACCACCATAGAAACATTTATTGCACACACACCATCATAATTTATTGAGTTTTGTAAACTTTTTTTTTCAAATTTGACAACATTTGTGGAATAGAGCATGGTAAACAAATGTAGACCATGGCAATTTTGATCACATGACTTCATTTTTTTCATGCGTGTTAGATAGAAAAAAATCATGATTTAATTGTTTTTTTATCCATGACAAAGTTTTAATTCATTTTTTTATTCATGATTTATTCATTTTTTTATCCATTTAACCATTTCAACGCGCCCTGTTTTGGGAACCTTCTAGAGGTGCCCAGCCGGTTTTTTCTAGTTTTGGGAAACTTCTATAAGGTTCCTAATCCGGGTTTTTTTCTTGTTCTTTTTTTTGCATTTCCTGTTTTTTTCTTTTCTCTCCTTCACTTTTCTGTTTATTTTTATTTTGTTTCTATTTCATTTTGTCACTTTTCTTTTTTATTTTATCATTTTCAATTCTATTGTTTTCTTCAATTTATTATTTTTTTAAAAACAATCGTTGTGATTTACTGTTTGTTCATAAATCACAAAAACGTTCAGAATTTCAATCCCACAAATGTTCCTGTTTTTCAAATTTTGTTCACGTATTAAAAATTGTTCGAGCATTTCAAAAAATGTTCAGGTTTCAAAGTTGTTCAATGGGTTTTCAATTTTCAAGAAATCATCACTTTTTTCAAAATTTGTTTGCTTTTATAAAAAAACAAAAATTGAAAATATGTTCACATTGTTAAATAAATGTTCGCATGTTCAAAAAAGTGTTCACAATTGGAGAATATGTCTTGAATTCGAAAAATGTAAGAACAAATGTTCGTTTTCTAAAGAATATAGAATTTTAAAATTTATTTGCAATGTTCAAAAATGTTCGCGATGTTCACTTTTTTCTGAAATTTGTTCACAAATTCATAATATGTTCAGGAGTTTTCTAAAAATATTGGTGGTCTTAAAGTTTTTGAATCCCAAATAATGTTCCTGTTTTTCAGATTTTGTTCACGGGTGAAAAATCGTTTGAGAATTTCAAAAAATGTTCACGTTTCAGAATTGCTCAAGGGGTTTCCAAATTTTCAGGAAATGATCATTTTTTTTTAAAATTGTTCGCTTTGACAAAAATGAAAATTGAAATTTTGTTCACATTGTTAAAAAAATGTTCGCATGTTCAAAAAAGTGTTCACAATTGGAAAATATGTTCGGGATTTGAATAATGTGAACAATTTCGAAAATGTTCTTTTTCTAAACAATATTGAATTTCAAAATTTGTTCACGATGTTTAAAAAATGTTGGAACTTTGAAACATTTGTTCACGATTTTATTCAAACATATCTTTGAAATATTTTGCCAGAATTCAACACCTTTTAGAAATTCGAAGACATGTTCAAATAAAATCAAAGGTGTTGAATTCTGGCAAAATGGCTAGTTCTTAGATATTAGCACTGCAAATTAGTCACGTAGGATTATTAGCTCAGATGGCTATTGGGAGCACTTCATTACCGTGAAGGTCTTGAGTTCGATACCATCTGTGGCTTGTTATTTTTCTTATTTTTGCTACAGTACCAGCATGGCTTCCCAACGCGCTTGATACAGCCAGCACCCGCACCCGTCTGCCATGGGCCAGCCCACTCGCTGCGTATCCTGTGCGAAGCGAAGTCCATTTGCCGCAAAGTGCGGCGTATAGGAGCTCCCGTTATCGTGCTCCAAAGCAGTGGCGGAGCTTGAGCCATATTCTTGGAGGGGCGATGG
>NC_041381.1:659923600-659936403 GCF_002162155.2 Triticum dicoccoides
ACTATATGGGCCATCTATTATGAGGTAGTCAAAGAAAATCTCATGGGCTGGGGGCCCGGTGGCCCAGGTTGGCCCTCACTAAGCTCCGCCACTGCTCCAAAGTATAGTAGTGAAAATAAAAAAAGAAGTGCAGTTTAGAAAAATACATTAAAACAGACACGAAACTAAAAAATATATTATATATAAAATTTTATGAAACTTCAGAAAGTAACATAACACTATCACAAAAAAGACTGAACAATCAAAAAATTCATAGGGCTTTAGCAGTTCTGTATAAGAAAAAAAAAATCGAGCAAAGGAGCTCATATATAACAAACAATGGATATATATTGCAAGCACGTGACATATAGCCACCCGACATTATTTTACTCGCTCCAAAACGTGTTGCACCATGGCATATCGTCACTTATAGTGAATTAAAACAAGAGTCTATTGCAGTAGTCAATTTTATCTTTGGTCTGACGACCCACCTTAAGATGAGATCGGGACATGTACGCTAGGCTATGGATGCATGCCCTTGATTATGATACACTATGTGACAATGTACATGTGCAAAAATTTAGCTGAGGTTGGTTTGAGTTTTCTGTCTTTAGCTAAGCACCTCTTTGAGAAAGACCTTGTAGTTTTCAGGTCTAGGGATTAAACACATGCTTTGCACTGCACATGGCCGTAGAACACAGCACGTGGATGTTAGGCCATCGAGCTGCCAATAATTCCCCTTGGTACGTAACCCACCCCAAAAATGGATACGAGACAATAATTGGATAGGTAACAAAAAATCGAGAAAGGAGGATTCCAATTCCACTGCATTCTTTCCATTTCCTTAAATAAACAGCCCCCACATGATCTCAACGTTCCTAATCTGAAACAAATCATTTTTCACGCCAAAGAATGGATCCCGTCCATCGCCATATATTCATACACAGTTTCACAATTGTTCGGCACTAACTAGTCCATGATCGATACGGATGATCTACCCCATAAACCAACAATCAGTTCACCAGATAACATACTACCACATATTGATCAATTTGGGTTCAAGCTTTTACCACCGAACGAATGTAACATGTATTTTGAAATGCAGAGAGATTTGGCTCAAAAATAGTACTCCCTCCGTTCACTTATGTAAGACGTTTTAGAATTTAAGACAACATCTAAAACAGTTCAGTTTGGACTGTCTTAAACGACTTAGAGCATCTCCAACAGCCGCGCTAAGCGCCGCGCGCAAAAATCCTGTTTGCCGCGCGCGCTTCGGCTGGTTTAGCGCGGCCGCCAACGCTGGCTCCAGCAGCCGCGCTATAATGCAGCGTGCGCGCGCCGCTCCAGCAGAGCGCAAAAATACAGCGCGCGCGCCGCACAAACCACATATACATTTCAAAGAAGAAGAGCAAAAATGATCAAACAAACAAAATAAATCAACAATAAATAGTTCAATTTCATTATCATTACAACTTAAACAAATAGTTTATCATTCAGTACAACAAATAATGCAATAAACACAACAAATAATGCAGAAATCATGATGCTCTTTGTCGTCCATACCATGCCCACCACTCTTCAATCAGATCATTCTGAAGTTCATTCTGCGTTGCGGGACGCCGAATGGCATGATAGGAGGCAACAAAATGGGCTACCCTTTCAGCCCTCCGTCGCACTCACACGGGATGTCCCAAGAGTTCATACTGTGAGTAGTCTAAATCTTGGCCACGCTCATTCTCGATGATCATGTTGTGCATGATCACACAAGCATGCATGATGTACCAAAGCATTTTTTGATCCCAAAATCTAGCCCGTCCTCTCACAATAGCGAATTGGGCTTGCAAAATCCCAAATGCTCTCTCCACATCTTTTCTAGCCGCCGCCTGAGCATTGTGGAAATCAAGATATTTCTTACCTTCCGGCTTTTTCAACGGCTTCACGAAGGTTTGTTACTTTGGATAGATGCCATCCGCTAGATAATAGCCATAATTGTACGTACGGCCATTTGCTACAAACTGCACAGGTGGCAACTCACCGTTTGCAATCTTATTCATCAATGGTGACCGGTTGACAACATTTATGTCATTCAAAGATCCAGGCATTCCAAAGAATGCATGCCAAATCCAAGTCTCCTGATCGGCCACCGCTTCAAGGATTATAGTGGAACCCTTTTTTTGGCCATGGAATTGCCCATGCCATGCCTTTGGACAATTCTTCCAACTCCAATGCATGCAATCTATTGAGCCAAGCATGCCAGGAAAGCCGCACGCTTTGTTCATCGCCAATAGCCTTGCGGCGTCTTCAGCAGTGGGAGATCTCAAATACTCCTTGCCAAACACTTGCACAATTCCCACTACAAAGCGCTTGACACACATGATGGCTTGGCTCTCACCCATAGCCAAGTGATCATCAACTAGATCAGCCAGGATACCGTATGCCAACATACGCAAAGCGGCTGTCACCTTCAGAAAGGTGCTATGCCCGAGCTCTCCGGCGGCATTCCTCCTTTGCTGGAAAAACCGGTCATGGCTCGCTAGTTTCTCTGCAATGCACCTGAACAAGTCGGTGCTCATCCTAAACCGGCGACGAAAATACGACTCCGGGTATGTGGGATTCTCCACGAAATAGTTCTTCATCAATCTGTTATGGGCATCAATCCTATCTCTCCAAATTTTCTCTCGGCCCATAACCGAACCATCGTGCTTCGGTTTTTTATTGATATGCATAGCTAGGATCATTGCAAGATCCTCCTCCTCTTCCATATCAAATTCTTCTTCGGAAGAATCAAACGACAAACTCATCTATAATGTTCAATACTATACTATAAAAACTACAATTCAAAACATGCCCCAAATTCATGAAGTTTGAGCAGTACATACCTTGTAGGCGTTTTGTCGAACACCTTGCGGGCGCGGCGCGGCAGCGAGCGCTCGGGCGCTGTTCCTCGGACGACGGAGGCGCGCGAGCGCCGGCGGGACTAGGAGGGGATGGGGCGGAAGCGTGGCGGCGCGGGGATAGGCTGGGGAAGCGCCTGAACGGTCGCCGGGGGGCGCGGGCGGCGGTGGCGGCGCGGCCGGATGGGGGTGGAATTGGGAGAGGAAGTGCGAGAGCGAGCGCTCGAGTGTGCCGCGCGCTGCAGCGGGCGCCCGAAATACACCGCGCGGGGCAGTGTTTCCGACAGCCGCGCCCAACTCATTATAGCGCGCGCGCGGTTTTTGTGCGCCCGCTGGAGCGACCCGCCGCGTTGCGCGCGCGCTAAAACCGACTAATTTGCAGCGCAGCGCTAGTATAGCGCGGCTGTTGGAGATGCTCTTACAAAAGTGAATAGAGGGAATAGTAACGAAGGAGAGCACATCGATCATCTAACAGATTTGAGAAGTAACAAAGTCTCATGAACTCATATTCCATCTCGATCTTATGTGGTGGTTTGTGCAGATTTTTTCTTTTTCTTTACTCTTTTATCCATATTTTTTCGACAAAGGATGAATTATATTGACTCAAAATGAAACATCAGGCGATTACAAACACAGTTAGGATGCGCACAACCAACACAAAAGCATGCACGAGATTAAACACATTGGCAAATAGAAAAGTCATACAAGACTAAAGCTATGCCTTAGCGTAGAAATAAAACCAAAGCAATCAAAACAACGATCGACAAGCTACATCTTTTACCATATCCGCATTAACCATGTATTGACACCACAAGGACTTCAAGGTTGTTCAACAACGACCCCTTTATGAAAGGAACGATACTAAACTGGCACATCAACGAATCCAACCAACAAAGGTCAGATTCTAAGTTTTCACCCTGAACAACCTGTCTGAGCATATCCGAGCAATGCCTTTAGCAAGGTCATGACGCAAAAACATCGTCAATGCCTATAGCAAGGTCATTACTCAGGTTAGACTTAGGATTTACACCCAATAGTTCAAGACCGGGTACTCAAAGAGCACCACCGAATTGAAGTCAATCATGAGTTGTCACCACCACTTTTGGAAGATCCCAGCAGCTACATGTGTTGGTCTAGAAATCTCACCATTGCCACTGGACCACCACACCCTCCGAATCAAGTCATCGTCCACAGAATGCATTACATCGTCGAAGGAAAACTAGCGAGAGTGAAGCCGCCAAAACCCACACCCACATTGAAGCCTCCTAGCTGCTTCAAAGAACCTCGCCTGAACGATCCGTCGACAGGTGTTACCATAGTAGAACTGAAAGAGAAATCCTCCCAACTCAAACACCAGAATGAGACGTTCACTGACGCGACTACCAGCGAGAAAGGGAGTGACCAACCCCGACCTTTACTAGCAGTCGCCACCTATGCCCCATCCAACAGGGGCCCGATCAGGCCGGATCTGACACCAGCGCGACCACATAGCAGCACGAGATCCCGTGTTGGAAATATGCCCTAGAGGCAATAATAAACTGGTTTTTATTGTATTTCCTTGTTCATGATAATTGTCTATTGTTCATGGTATAATTGTATTAACTGGAAACCGTAATACATGTGTGAATACATAGAGCACAACATGTCCCTAGTGAGCCTCTAGTTGACTAGCTCGTTGATCAATAGAGGGTTATGGTTTCCTGACCATGGACATTGGATGTCATTAATAACGGGATCACATCATTAGGAGAATGATGTGATGGACAAGACCCAATCCTAAGCATAGCACAAGATCGTGTAGTTCGTTTGCTAAGAGCTTTTCTAATGTCAAGTATCACTTCCTTAGACCATAAGATTGTGCAACTCCCGGAAACCGTAGGAATGCTTTGGGTGTACCAAATGTCACAACGTAACTGGGTGGCTATAAAGGTGCACTACAGGTAGCTCCAAAAGTATCTGTTGAGTTGGCACGAATCGAGACTGAGATTTGTCACTCTGTATGACGGAGAGGTATCTCTGGGCCCACTCGGTAATGCATCATCATAATGAGCTCAATGTGGCTAAGGAGTTAGTCACGGGATCATGCGTCACGGAACGAGTAAAGAGACTTGCCGGTAACGAGATTGAACAAGGTATTAGGATACCGACGATCGAATCTCGGGCGAGTAACATACCGGTGGACAAACGAAATTGTATATGGGATTGATTGAATCCCCGACATCGTGGTTCATCCGATGAGATCATCGTGGAACATGTGGGAGCCAACATGGGTATCCAGATCCTGCTGTTGGTTATTGGTCGGAGAACGTCTCGGTCATGTCTGCATGGTTCCCGAACCCGTAGGGTCTACACACTTAAGGTTCGGTGATGCTAGAGGTGTTATGCAAAATAGTATGTGGTTACCGAAGGTTGTTCAGAGTCCTGGATGAGATCCTGGACTTCACGAGGAGTTCTAGAATGGTCCGGAGGTGAAGATTTATATATGGGAAGTCCAATTTCAGTCGTCGGAATGGTTTCAGGGGTTATTGGTATTGTACCGGGACCACCGAATGGTGTCCGGAGGTCCACCGGGTGGGGCCACCTGCCCCGGGGACTTAATGGGAGGAATATGGGAGGGAACCAGACCCCTAGTGGGCTGGTACGGTGCACCCCCCAAGGGCCCAAGGCGCCTAGGGTTTGGAAACCCTAGGTGATGATGTTATGTACCTAGGGTAGGGTCATGGACCTATCTAGGATACCATACCCAAGGACATCCTTAGACGAAGCTACCTTCCAGTCGACCAAGAGAGACTCCACTCGACCGACTAGAAGACACTCGACGAACCTAAAGACACTCGACCATGAAGACTCACTCGACCATCAGGAGTTCAGGATCTACTCTGATCCAAACGGTCTGTAATTAAGTAGTCTTAATGGTCATGATGACACTTTATGTAGGGCGTTACCAGTAACGCCCGGCCTTAATGTACTTTAACCCTTTGCTACGTGGGTTGGCTGGGGTCCTGGCGTCCTCTATATAAGCCACCCCCCTCCACTGGTAGAGGGGTTCGCACCCCTGTAACTCATATACACATAAACCAGTCGACCGCCTCCGGGCTCCGAGACGTAGGGCTTTTACTTCCTCAGAGAAGGGCCTGAACTCGTTAAACACTCGTGTGTACAACTACTCCATAGCTAGGATCTTGCCTCTCCATACCTACCCCCCATTCTACTGTCAGACTTAGAACCACGACGGTTGGCGCCCACCGTGGGGCAGGTGTCTTCGCGACTTTTTGGAGAAGTTGCAATTTGTCCGATTGCCTTCATCATGGTTTCCGGCGAAGCTCTGGTCGAGGGCCGCGAGATCCGTCTCGGTGCGCTCGCTTTCATCGCCGACGACTCCGCTTGGCTCCAGGAGGCACCACTCGACATCGATGCGCTCCCCGTCCACGGGGCGACGCACTTCCGAGCGTGTGTCCGCGGCGTCCTGCTGTGGAAGCCGTCGACCCCATACCGGTCGACTCCTGTGCCGTCCTCCCTCCCTGTCTCCCGCCAGCGCAAGTGCTTCGGTCGGTCGAGGCTCCAGCGATGGGTGAGACACGCATTGGCTCGCCAATCGGCCACCACCCAAGGCGCGGCAATTGAGCCCGACGAATCTCTCTACAGCCTGTTCGACTGGCTCCGTAGAGACTGCATCCGAGTGCGATAGCAGTGATCCAGCGGCGGAGGTCCTGATGGTCAACGGACCTCGTAGTCCTCCCGGTTTCCCCCGCAATGACGGGATGGACGACGGGGGCGACCCCGCTCAGGCCCACGAAGAGTATCAGCCCGAGCCACTCACTTCTCAGCAGAGGGAAGAACTTCGCCGCCGGAACATGGATGCCCTGCATACTCCCATTGCAGGAGAAATTCCTGAGGCTCGTGCCCTGGAAGAGGCGTGTTTGGCCAATTTGGCTGAACGCACTCGACTGGAGAACTTCCAGCGAGCACTCGACGAGCGTGCGCGTCAACGAGTACCCGACTCCAGCCGACGTCAGCTCTTTCTGCAACCGACTCAGGTATATCGAACCCCGATTCAGAATTTGGCAGCTGCAGCCCGTATAGCGGAGTCTATTCAGCCCTCTCAGTCGGAGGCTGGAAGAGGCTTGATGCAGATCAGAGATTTGTTCCAGGCGGCAGGAGATCAGAATTCAGTTGTGTCACAGTCGTGCAACAGGATTCACAGTCGATCCGTCGCTGCGAATACTGTTCAGTCGGCTCGCAGTCCAAGGTCGCCTCCAAGGCGCGTGGGACGTGAAGGCCGGCGGACCACTATGATGATCGATTTGATCGTGATGACAGGCGTCGAGTGCCCACTCCTCCCCCGAGAAGTGGGTCTAACGCCCATCGGCAGCAAGATGACAGACGCCAGCTCAGTGTTGGGCGGAGAGTTCCAGTCGACCCCAGAGAGCCAGGCTTTGACGCGAGATCCATCATCGTGCAAGGTTTGGTCGATGGGAACAGAGCTCATAGAGGTGGCCATGACAGAGATGTGCCCACAAGTAGCCGAGTCCATGTTTCAGGTCCAGAATGCTTTAGCAGAGCCATCAGAGCTGCAGTGATACCCCCCAACTTCAGGTTGGCGACTGGAGTGAGTAAGTTCACCGGAGAGTCTAAGCCTGAAACTTGGCTTGAAGACTACCGGGTGGCTGTTCAGATTGGTGGCTGTAATGATGAGGTGGCCATGAAGCATTTGCCACTTATGCTAGAGGGTTCGGCCAGGGCGTGGTTGAATCAGTTAGCTCCTAGCAGCATTTACACCTGGGAAGATCTTTCCCGAGTGTTCGTCAGGACGTTCGAGGGAACTTGCAAGCGGCCGGCCAGATTGATAGAGCTGCAAGTTTGCGTACAAAAGTCGAGTGAAACTCTGAGAGATTACATCCAAAGATGGATCACTTTGCATCATACTGTAGAGAATGTGTCAGACCATCAAGCGGTCTGCGCCTTCAAGGATGGTGTCAAGAACAGAGAGTTGAGCCTGAAGTTTGGTCGAACCGGAGATATGACCCTGAGTTGGATGATGGAAATAGCCACCAAGTACGCCAATGGCGAAGAAGGGGACCGACTCCGGAGTGGCAAGTACAAGCCGAGTCAGTCGGAGAAAGGAAACTCCAGTCGGAAGCAGAAGCGGAAGGCCGAGCCAGCTGCTCCTGGAGAGGCTCCGGCCGTGACTCAGGGCCAATTCAAAGGGAAGCCCAAAGGATCTTGGAACCCCAAGAAGGTAAAAGATAAGGAAGGTAACGACGTGATGGATCTACCGTGTCATATCTACACGAAGAAAGACGAAGAGGGTAACTTCATCTACCCAAAGCATACCACTTGCCAGTGCCGGCTCTTAATCCAGCAGTTTCAAGGAAAACAGCCGAAGGACAAAGAGAAGGAGTCGGACAAGGCTGGGGACAAGGAGGACAGTGATGGAGAGTACCCTCATGTGAACTCCACTCTGATGATTTTTGCTGATGTAGAGAGCAAAAGTCGACTGAAAGTGATCAACCGTGAGGTCAATATGGTCGCCCCGGCGACACCAAGCTATCTGAGATGGTCGCAAACTCCCATCACTTTCGACCAGTCTGATCACCCTACTCACATTGCCACCCCTGGGAGGCAAGCGCTGGTGGTCGACCCAGTCGTCGAAGGCACTCGACTGACGAAGGTACTGATGGATGGCGGCAGTGGATTGAATATACTGTATGCAGAGACGCTCAAGGGAACGGGCATTCCGATGTCCAGGCTCAGTTCCAGCAACATGAGTTTTCACGGAGTCATCCCTGGAAAGAAGGCCGAGTCACTCGGCCAAATAGCTCTGGATGTAGTGTTCGGCGACTCGAAGCATTTCCGCAAAGAGAAGCTGACATTTGAAGTAGTGGATTTCTGAAGCGTCTACCACGCTATTTTAGGAAGACCAGCCTATGCCTGCTTCATGGCTCGACCATGTTATGTGTACCTCAAATTAAAGATGCCTGACCCCAAAGGCGTGATCACTATCACTGGCAGCCAGAAGAAGGCAGAAGAGTGTTTCCAGAAAGGCTCAAAGATTGCGGATGACCAGATAATAGTGGTAGAGCTGGAGGAATACAAGAAGAATGCAGATCCGAGTGATTTGCTGCAGGCCAAGAAGCCCGCCACAGAGTCAGTATTTCAGTCGTCTGGGAAGACGAAGCCAGTTCATATCCATCCGACTGACCCCAATGCAGCTCCGACCCATATTTCCACAACACTCGACTCTAAATAGGAAGAAGCGCTCATCCAGTTCCTCCATGAGAACTGGGACATCTTTGCATGGAAGCCAGCTGACATGCCGGGTGTTCCCAGGGGGCTGGCTGAGCATCGCCTTAGAGTCGACTCAAAAGCGAAACCTGTTAAAGAACATCTTCGACGGTCCGTCGTTCAGAAGAAAAAAGCCATTGTCGAAGAGGTGGCTCGACTCCTTGCAGTAGAGTTTATCCGAGAGATATACCACTCCGAGTGGCTCACCAATGTCGTCATGGTTCCCAAGAAGGACAACTCACTTCGCATGTGCATTGATTTCATACATATCAATCGGGCCTGCCCGAAAGATCATTTTCCTCTCCCTCGTATCGACCAAATTGTCGACTCGACCGCAGGGTGCGAGAGATTGTCTTTCTTAGATGCTTATTCCGGGTATCATCAAATCCATCTGTATGGACCTGACGAAATCAAAACAGCTTTCATCACTCCATTCGGGTGCTTCTGCTATATCACCATGCCATTCGGCCTCAAGAATGCCGGAGCCACGTTCATGAGAATGATTCAAAAGAGTTTACTCACTCAAATCAGTCGGAATGTGGAAGCATACATGGATGATATCGTGCTCAAGTCGCGAAAGGGTTCCGACCTATTGACTGACCTAGCTGAAACATTTGCCAATTTCAGAAGGTATGATATCAAGCTCAATCCATCGAAGTGCACATTCAGAGTACCTGGCGGAAAGTTACTCGGTTTTCTCATTTCAGAACGAGGAATCGATGCTAACCAAAAAAAAGTTGGCACCATACTCCGAATGAAACGCCCTGTGCGTGTGCACGACGTCCAGAAGCTTACTGGATGCTTGGCCGCTTTAAGTCGATTCATCTCTCGCCTCGGTGAAAAGGCATTGCCCCTTTACCGACTGATGAAGAAGGCAGACAAGTTCGAGTGGACTCTAGAAGCTGATGCAGCGTTTGCCGAGTTAAAAACTCTGCTCTCCACCCAGCCGGTGCTTGCTGCTCCAATCAGCAAAGAGCCTCTGTTGCTTTATATTGCAGCCACAGGACAAGTTGTTAGTACAGTACTTACGGTCGAGCGGGAAGAAGAAGGGAAAGCCTTCAAAGTTCAGCGCCCAGTGTATTATCTCTCTGAAGTTTTGACCCCATCGAAGCAAAGATATCCTCATTATCAGAAGCTTGTATATGGGATCTACAGGACCATGAAGAAGGTTGCTCATTATTTCTCTGATCATGACATTATAGTCGTCAGCGACGCACCATTGTCAGAGATTCTGCATAACAGAGATGCAACTGGTCGAGTGGCTAAATGGGCGATTGAACTCCTTCCCCTTGATGTCAAATTCGAGGTAAAGAAAGCCATTAAGTCCCAGGCTATAGCAGATTTCCTTGCCTAGTAGATTGAGCAACAGCAGCCGACTCAAGTTCACTCGGAGCATTGGACCATGTTCTTTGATGGATCTAAGATGTTAAATGGTTCTGATGCTGGGGTTGTTTTGGTTTCCCCCCGAGGAGATAAACTCAGATATGTGCTCCAAATCCACTTTGATTCCTCCAACAATGAAGCAGAATATGAAGCACTCTTGTATGGGTTGCGCATGGCCATTTCACTCGGCGTTCGTCGCCTTATGGTCTATGGCGACTCAGATTTGGTAGTCAATCAGGTGATGAAGGAGTGGGATGTTAGAAGCCCAGCCATGACTGGATACTGCAATGCAGTAAGGAAGCTCGAAAAGAAGTTCGAAGGGTTAGAGATCCACCACATACCCCGACTGAAAAATCAAGCAGCTAATGATTTGGCGAAGATAGGATCCAAGAGAGAAGCCATCCCCAGTAATGTGTTCTTGGAACATATCCACACTCCGTCAGTCGTAGAAGATCCTTTTACCGACGAAGCTCCGCAACCTAAGAGTGTTACGAATCCGACTGAGGTTGAAGTCCCAGCAGTGGTCGACCTGATCATGGAAGTTTTAGTGATCACTCCCGATTGGACAATACCATATATCGCGTATATATTGAGGAAAGAACTCCCGGAGGACGAAGAAGAGGCTCGACAGATCGTCTGCTGATCTAAGGCCTTTACCGTGATAAGGGAACAACTGTACAAAGAAAGCACGACTGGAGTTGGTCAGAAATGCATAACACCGGAGGAAGGTCGAATAATCCTTGATGACATCCACTCGGGGACCTGTGGCCATCATGCGTCCTCTCGGACCATCGTGGCCAAAGCATACCGAGCCGGATTTTATTGGCCAAGAGCGAATGAAATGGCGAAGGAGATAGTCGACAAGTGCGAGGGATGTCAATTTTACTCCAATATGTCACACAAGCCCGCGTCAGCTTTGAAGACTATACCACTTGTCTGGCCCTTTGCAGTATGGGGTTTGGATATGGTCGGTCCTTTGAGAACAGGCAGAAGCGGTTTTACCCATGTGCTGGTAGCAGTCGACAAGTTCACCAAGTGGATCGAAGCTAAACCCATCAAGAACCTCGATGCCGGTACTGCTGTTAGCTTCATCAGAGAATTGATATTCAGATATGGAGTCCCGCACAGCATCATCACTGACAACGGGTCAAACTTCGACTCCGAAGAGTTCAGAGCTTTCTGTACGTCTCAAGGCACACGAGTCGACTATGCTTCAGTCGCTCATCCATAGTCGAATGGACAGGCAGAATGAGCCAACGGTTTGATTCTCAAAGGGTTGAAACCCCGTTTGATGCGTGATCTTAAGCATGCGGCTGGTGCATGGGTCGACGAACTTCCCTCGATGCTTTGGGGGTTAAGGACCACGCCCAACCGGTCGACTGGAAGAACTCCATTCTTCTTGGTCTACGGAGTTGAAGCAGTCTTGCCGAGTGACCTTCTCCACAATGCTCCCCGGGTCGAGCTCTACACCGAAGCTGAAGCAGAACAAGCACGGAAGGATGCAGTCGACCTTTTAGAGGAAGAAAGGGAGATGGCTCTGATCAGATCGACCATTTACCAACAAGACTTGCGTCGCTTCCACGCCAAAAACGTGAAGAGTCGAGCCTTCCAGGAAGGAGATTTAGTTCTCCGAGTGGATCAGCAGAAACCACACAAGCTTGCTCCTTCTTGGGAAGGTCCCTTCATCGTCACCAAGGCTCTCCACAATGGAGCATACCGTCTTTACAATGTCGAGCATCAGATCGACAAGCCCCGAGCTTGGAACACGGAGCTTCTCCGCCCCTTTTACACTTAAGTATTCACTCGGATGAGTTGTAATAAAAGTACTTCTGTAGTTTATTTATCAAAGACAAGAGCTTTATAATTTTCCCAGTAATCGTTATTTCTTTTGTCCACTCAAAACAATCCCCCAGTGGGTGGCTTGGCTGCGAATCTGATTCGCCCAAGTCTGTAAAAAAAATCCTAACCGAGTGGTGAGCCAGTCTCCCACACGAAGGCTTAGCTGCGAAATCCATTTCGCCTAAGATAAACAAAATCCTACCGTGTGGTAAGCCAGCCTTCCACTCGGAGGCTTAGCTGCAGTCCAAGTACTCGCCTAAGATAAACAAAATCCTGTCGAGTGGTAAGCCAGCCTTCCACTCGGAGGCTTAGCTGCAGTCCAAGTACTCGCCTAAGATAAACAAAATCCTATCGAGTGGTAAGCCAGCCTTCCACTCGGAGGCTTAGCTGCAGTCCAAGTACTCGCCTAAGATAAACAAAATC
>NC_041381.1:659936546-659937594 GCF_002162155.2 Triticum dicoccoides
GGCTGCGAATCTGATTCGCCCAAGTCTGTAAAAAAAATCCTAACCGAGTGGTGAGCCAGTCTCCCACACGAAGGCTTAGCTGCGAAATCCATTTCGCCTAAGATAAACAAAATCCTACCGTGTGGTAAGCCAGCCTTCCACTCGGAGGCTTAGCTGCAGTCCAAGTACTCGCCTAAGATAAACAAAATCCTATCGAGTGGTAAGCCAGCCTTCCACTCGGAGGCTTAGCTGCAGTCCAAGTACTCGCCTAAGATAAACAAAATCCTACCGAGTGGTAAGCCAGCCTTCCACTCGGAGGCTTAGCTGCAGTCCAAGTACTCGCCTAAGATAAACAAAAATCCTACCGAGTGGTAAGCCAGCCTTACACTCGGAGGCTTAGCTGCAGCATTGCGCTCTCCTAAGTACAAATACAACGTGCGCTTCGCAAGGAGGACGAGGTGCAGGTCAACTGCTACCCTCTCCTTCCGAGCTACGCCACAAGTACAACGTGCACTCTGCAAGGAAGACGCGGTGCAGGTCGACTGCTACCCTCTCCTTTCGAGCTACGCCACAAGTACAATGTGCGCTCTGCAAGGAAGACGAGGTGCAGGTCGACTGCTACCCTCTCCTTCCGAGCTACGCCACAAGTACAACATGCGCTCTGCAAGGAAGACGAGGTGCAGGTCGACTGCTACTCTCTCCTTCCGAGCTATGCCACAAATACAACATGCGCTTTGCAAGGAGGACGAGGTGCAGGTCGACTGCTACCCTCTCCTTCCGAGCTACGCCACCAATACAAAATCCTACCGAGTGGAGAGCAAACCTCCCACTCGGGGGCTTAGCTGCAGCCCAGTGCTCGCCTAAGTTCTTGAAAATCCTACCGAGTGGAGAGCAAACCTCCCACTTGGAGGCTTAGCTGCAGCCCAGTGCTCGCCTAAGTTCTTGAAAATCCTACCGAGTGGAGAGCAAACCTCCCACTCGGGGGCTTAGCTGCAGCCTAGTGCTCGCCTAAGTTCTTGAAAATCCTACCGAGTGGAGAGAAAACCTCCCACTCGGGGGCTTAGCTGCA
>NC_041381.1:659937732-659949928 GCF_002162155.2 Triticum dicoccoides
GGTGCAGGTCGACTGCTACCCTCTCCTTCCGAGCTACGCCACCAATACAAAATCCTACCGAGTGGAGAGCAAACCTCCCACTCGGGGGCTTAGCTGCAGCCCAGTGCTCGCCTAAGTTCTTGAAAATCCTACCGAGTGGAGAGCAAACCTCCCACTCGGGGGCTTAGCTGCAGCCTAGTGCTCGCCTAAGTTCTTGAAAATCCTACCGAGTGGAGAGAAAACCTCCCACTCGGGGGCTTAGCTGCAGCCTAGTGCTCGCCTAAGTTCTTGAAATCCTACCGAGTGGAGAGCAAACCTCCCACTCGGGGGCTTAGTTGCAGCCTAGTGCTCGCCTAAGTATCTCAAAATCCTACCGAGTGGAGAGCAAACCTCCCACTCGGGGGCTTAGCTGCAGTCTAGCGCTCGCCTAAGTATGTGAAAATCCTACCGAGTGGAGAACAAACCTCTCACTCGGGGGCTTAGCTGCAGCCCAGTGCTCGCCTAAGTGTATTGGGGAACAAGTCGATTGCAATGAGCGCTTCGCTTTAACCTGCAAAAGACACCTCAAACCAAATGCAAACATATTCGACATTGAATCCAAGTTCAGATAACACCTAACGGAACCGAAAGTGCTCAGGCGCTAGGCCTGTTAAGGTTTGTCAGTTACAAAACTCACTCGGCATACCGAGGCAAATTTAAAGTATCAAGCTCAGAAGATTTTTACCCCTCCTGTGGAGGGCTGGAAGGTGCAACAAACTCGTCCAGATCAATTCCATCTGCGATCCGAGTGGCAGCAGCAATGAAGGTCTCCATGAAAGATCTGAAATCGTGCTTCTTGGTATTAGCCACCCTAAGAGCCACCAGCTTGTCCTCTCGTGCATCCTTGCAGTGGACGCGGACTAGAGACAGAGCAACATCCGCACCGCACCTGGCCGAAGACTTCTTCCACTCCTGCACTCGACTTGGGACCTCGTTCAGTCGAGTCATCAGAGACTGGAGGTCGCTTTGGAGTGTCTCTCTTTGCCAGAGTGTTGTGTCGATGCGAGAAGTTGCGACTTTCAGCCTTGCGAGATAGTCGATGACAGCAGCAACACGAGATTCAAGCCGGAGCACATTCGTGGCGACTTCATCTTTCACGGGAGAGTTGATGGGGTCAGGGTTTACTTCCAGTCGACCAGTTTCCTCTTCAAAGTTCTGGCAAAATTCTGCAAGCACAACCACCGAGTCAAGACAACAGTTGGAGGTTACAGTTAAAATATTTGTTTGATACAAAAGATTACCTTCAAGCATGAGGAACAACTTCTTGGCGGGTCCACCCAGATAAGCCTCCAGATCGTTCTTCTTTCTCATCAACTCACTGGCCTTGTCATTCAGGGTGGTCTTGTCACTTTTCAGTCGACTGACCTCCTGATTGGCAGCATCAAGAGCAGCTTTCAGATTGGTGTTTTCTTCTTCAAGCTTGGTCACTGAAGCCAGCTTCTCATCTGCAAGCCTGGTCTTCTCTAAAGCAGTTTTTTGCATCTCAGCCAAGTCAACTTCTTGCTTCTTCAGGGCATCCCTCACTTTGTCTGCAAAGTTACAGTGAGATTAGATTCGGAAACAAGTGAGAGGCAAAGGCATTCGTCAAAAGCCTCACCAAGCATACCTTTAGCTTCCTCCTTCGCCTTCGTCAAGTTCTCTTGGGCCAGTTTCAGATCGAGCTCGAGCTGAATGTGTTTGTTCTCCAACTCAGTATAACGAGCCGCAAGGTCACATGATTTCTACGAAGAACCAATCGACAGATGTCAAAGACAATTCACTTCCGAGTGAGTAAGGAAAAATCATAGCGTTTCTAAGACTACGGCCGAATGCAAACATTCGACCATAGTCTCGGGGACTACACCCAGTGGGTGCACTCAGCGTGCCCCCACTAGAGTCGACCAGTCAACCAACAAAAAAAACGGGAGATGTTCTTCAGACTATAGTCGACTGCCAGCAGTCGACCACAGTCTCGGGGACTACACCCAATGGGTGCACTCAGCGTGCCCCCACCGGTCTATGAATCTATTCGACCTAGTCGAGTAAGGAAAAAACTTAAGACATAAAGCCTATGGTCGACTGCCAGCAGTCGACCATAGCCTTGGGGACTACACCCAGTGGGTGCACTCAGCGTGCCCCCACTAATCCGGAATTTCAATTGACACACCCAGTGGGTGTAGGACGAACTCTAAGAATTTCAGAAAGAAGAGTTTTCAGATATCATATCCTAATAGAACAGGCAGTGACTGACTGACCTGAACATTACTCTGAAGAGCCGAACTGGCGTCATAGGCTACCTGGCTGGCTTCTCATATTTCCTTCACTTGCTCCATCATGACCCCCGCTTGGCGTATTGCTTCTTTAGCAACACTAGCTTGGTCTTCTGGAACGGGGTAGGTCAAGAAAAGCGAAGGTTGAGCGGCACTCGACGACGAAGGATGAGCACTCATCAATGGCACCACAAAGGTCACGGTAGGCCGAGTGACATTGTCTCCCTCCACGACCAACGTCTCGGGTGCCGGCACGTCCTGAGTCGCCTTGCCAGCAGACGCCTTCTTGCTCCTCCTCTGCCTTGGTGGTTCCTCCTCGTCGTCGTCGGGAAGATCGATAACGGCGTTAGATGAAGCTGCAGAAAGAATCAAAATTAGAGATAATAAGTCAATCGACTGAAAACGGCATCACAAGAGTCATACCAGGTTTTGAGGTAACAGCATCCTCCATCTCGTGGTCTTCAGCCCTGGCCGAAGTATCAGAAGTAGCAGCACTACAGTTCCAGAAGTCAGTCGATTGACCCATGAGTCGACCAAGAACAAGTTCATGAAACAGGGAAAACTCAAGACTACCATTACCCTGAGATAGTAGGGATCACCATCTTCATCTTCGGCAAGACCTTCGCAGGTTTCGACGGTGCCACTCGAGATTGCTTTGGAGCCTGCTCAGTCGGCGCCGGAGAAGTAGTCCGAGGGCGCTTGGTCGACTGGGTAGCGGTCACGACCCCCTTACCACGCTCAGTCGCGGGATCATGGACAAGCTTCGAGCGTCTTTCCGAGCGGGGATGTGCAACTTCCTCCTCCTCCTCCTCTTCCTCCTCATCAGAGTCATCACCCTCATCATCATCGTCAGCATCCGAATCCCACTCCTCCGGGCTTTCGCCCCCACTTCCTTCCTCCTCTTCAGTCGGCGTCTGCGCTCCATTGGGCATCGAGTATAACTCCGTGGTGGCCTGTCAGCCAACAAAGCAAAACAAAGATCACTCGACCAATTCACAGCGAAGCAGAATGAATAAAGCAAGATTGCAATTGGAAATAAATGGCCATACCATGTCCGGTGTGTATGTACAGTCGAGTGGTGGGATCCTCCTGGCCCCTCGAGGGTTATCCTTATTCCCCGTTATTGCGGTCACCCACCTCTCCAGTGTGGCGTCGTCGACCGCCTCTGGATGGACCCGAGTGGTGTCTTCGGTTCCACAATACAGCCACATCGGATGGCCTCGGTACTGAAGTGGTTGGATGCGCCGCCTAAGGAAGACCTCCAGAAGATCCATACCCGTCACTCCGTCTCTAACGAGTTGGACTACGCGCTCCATCAGCATTTTTACCTGAACTTTATCCTCAGGAAGCACTTTCAGAGCAGAGGGTTTGTCCACTCGGTCCATGGAAAACGGAGGGAGACCAGTCGACCGCCCCGGCGTCGACTCGTCTTGGCAGTAGAACCAAGTCGACTGCCACCCTCTGACTGACTCAGGAAGGGTCATGGCCGGGAAAGTACTCTTATTCCTCATCTGGATCCCAAGACCACCGCACATCTGGATAACCTTAGTCCTCTCATCGTCCGGACTCGCCTTTTTCACTGTTTGTGAGCGACATGTGAATATGTGCTTAAAGAGACCCCAGTGTGGTTGACAACCCAAGAAGTTCTCGCACATGGACACAAAGGTAGCAAGATAGGCGATGAAATTGGGGGTGAAATGGTGGAGTTGCGCCCCAAAGAAATTCATAAACCCTCGGAAGAAAACACTCGGCGGCAGAGAAAAACCACGGTCTACATGAGTGGCTAAGAGAACGCACTCACCCTCCTGCGGCTGCGGTTGACACTCGGTCCTCGGAAGCCTTGCTGACCCGTGGGGGATCAGTCCCTCATTGGCCAGGTCATTGAGATCTTTCTCAGTGATGGTCGAGCGGATCCAATCCCCTTGGACCCAACCCTTTGGCAGGCGGGACCTTGACGAAGATCCGCCCCGACTGGACGGTCTCCCCTTCGCTTTCCCCGTCGCCGTCGCCTTCTTCGCGCGCTCTAGGGCCGCTGTCTTCTCCTTCACCATTGTCGCCGGCGAAGCGCGCGAGGAGTGGATAGGCGGAGGCGAGAGCAGGCGCAGTGGGCGGAGGCAAAGAGGGAAGAGAGAAGAATGGGAAGGCACTGTTCAAAAAGCCCTCGCCCGGCGCTTTATATAAGGACGCTTCCGAGTGGCTGACGAGTGGGTCCGAACAGTCCTGTCACATCCCGAAACAGTCGCGCACGCATGATACGTGGAGAAAAAGGCAACGCGGAAATCGAGGCATCCACGCCTTATCCCTTCCGAGTACCGCGGTTCGCCCCGCTTCGCGCGCTTCCCAAAATTCAGATCCCGCAAAATCCGCTAACAGCAGATCAATCTGTCAGACGATATCTTTCCTGCGATCCGTCGCTCGGAAGTTCACTAAAGTTCAAAAAGTTCACTCGACAAAAGACAAGAATGGATCAAGGCGACTGAAGTAAAAGTTGACGCCAACGCCGAAAGAAAAATCGCCGATCCAAGATACGACATAATCAAAGCACAGGAAATAAGTCGGAGAAAATCATCAACTCCTTCCTCACTCGAACCTCGATCCATTCAGGGGCTAATGATGATGTTATGTACCTAGGGTAGGGTCATGGACCTATCTAGGATACCATACCCAAGGACATCCTTAGACGAAGCTACCTTCCAGTCGACCAAGAGAGACTCCACTCGACCGGCTAGAAGACACTCGACGAACCTAAAGACACTCGACCATGAAGACTCACTCAACCATCAGGGGAGGGGGGCACCTCCACTTTGCTTGGGGGGCAAGTCTCCCCCTCCTGGCCGCGGATCCGGCTTGCCTGCTCCATCCCCATGCTCCCATCCGTGCTCCCACTTCATCCTACGGCTGTATTTTTTTCTTTTCTTTTTCTAATCTAATCATCTCCCCCCTGATTTTAAGGGGGTGGGGCCGGACCTTATTTTGTTCCAATCAAATCAAGCCACGTACGCGGGAGCACGGATGGGCACATGCGGGGGGAGCAGGCAAGTCTCGTCCCCTGGCCGCCCCCTCCCCTCTAGATGGGATCTAGAGGGGCCGACCCCCTCTCCCCTTCACCCTATAAATAGAGGGAGGTTGGAGGGTAGCATAACCCCTTCCCCTGGCGCAGCCCCTTCCTCCTCCAACACTTCCTCCTCCTCCGTAGAGCTTGGCGAATCCCTGCAGAAAATCCACAAGCTCTACCACCACGCCGTCGTGCTGCCGGAGCTCTCCCTCAACTGCTCCTCTCCCCATGCTGGATCAAGAAGGAGGAGATGTCCCTGGGCTATATGTGTGTTGAACGCGTAGGCGCCGTCCGTTCAGTGCTAGATCAGATCTTCCGTGATTTGAATCGCCGTGTGTATGACTCCATCATCTGCATTCTCGTAACACTTCTGCTTAGCGATCTTCAAAGGTACGAAGGTGCACTCCCTCTCTCTCATTGCTACAATCTCCTAGATTGATCTTGGTGATACGTAGGAAAATTTTGAATTATTGCTATATTCCCAAACAGTGGCATCATGAGCTAGGTCTATGCGTAGTTTCTATGCACGAGTAGAACACAAAGTAGTTGTTGGCGATGATTTGTTCAATTTGCTTACCATTACTAGTCTTATCTTGATTCTGCGACATTATGGGATGAAGCGGCCCGGACCGACCTTACACTTACGCTTACATGAGATAGGTTCCACCGACTGACATTCACTTGTTGCATAAGGTGGCTAGCGGGTGTCTGTCTCTCCCACTTTAGTCAGATCGGATTCGATGAAAAGGGTCCTTATGAAGGGTAAATAGAAATTGGCATATCACCGTTGCATAGGTAGGAAACGTTCTTGCTAGAAATCCATAGCAGCCACGTAAAACATGCAACAACAATTAGAGGACGTCTAACTTGTTTTTGCAGGTTATGTTATGTGATGTGATATGGCCAAAAGGATGTGATGAATGATATATGTGATGTATGAGATTGATCCTGTTCTTGTAATAGGAATCACGACTCTCATGTCGATGAGTATGACAACCAACAGGAGCCATAGGAGTTGTCTTAATTTATTGTATGAATTGCGTGTCATTGAAAATGCCATGTAATTACTTTATTTTATTGCTAACCGTTAGCCATAGTAGTAGAAGTAATAGTTGGCGAGACAACTTCATGAAGACACGATGGTGTAGATCATGATGATGGAGATCATGGTGTCATGCCGGTGACGAAGGTGATCATGCCACGCCTCAAAGATGGAGATCAAAGGCGCAAGATGATATTGGCCATATCATGTCACTTTATGATTTGCATGTGATGTTTGTCATGTTTACATCTTATTTTCTTAGAACGAAGGTAGCATAAATAAGATGACCCCTCATTAAAATTTCAAGAAAGTGTTCCCCCTAACTATGCACCATTGTGAAAGTTTGTTGTTTCGAGGCACCACGTGATGATCGGGTGTGATAGATTATAATGTTCGCATACAACGGATGTAAGCCAGATTTACACATGCAAAGCACTTAGGTTGACTTGACGAGCCTAGTATCTACAGACATGACCTCAGAACACGAGAGACCGAAAGGTCGAACATGAGTCGTATAGTAGACATGATCAACATGGATGTGTTCACTGATGATGACTAGTCCGTCTCACGTGATGATCGGACACGGCCTAGTTGACTCGGATCATGTATCACTTAGATGACTAGAGGGATGTCTATCTAAGTGGGAGTTCATTAAATAATTTGATTAGATGAACTTAATTATCATGAACATAGTCAAAAGGTCTTTGCAAATTATGGCGTAACTTGCGCTTTAGTTTTATTGTTTTAGATATGTTCCTAGAGAAAATTTAGTTGAAAGTTGATAGTAGAAATTATGCGGACTGGGTCCATAAACTGAGTATTGTCCTCATTGCTGCGCAGAAGGCTTATGTCCTTAATGCACCGCTCGGTGTGTTGAACCTCGAACATCGTCTGTGGATGTTGCGAACATCTGACATACACGTTTTGATGACTACATGATAGTTCAGTAATGTTAAACGGTTTAGAATTGGGGCGCCGAAGACGATTTTGAAACGTCGCAGAACATATGAGATGTTCAAAGGGCTGAAATTGGGATTTCAGGCTCGTGCACATGTTAAAAGGTATGAGACCCCCGACGAGTTTCTTAGCCCACAAACTAAGGGAGAAAAGCTCAATCGTTGAGCATGTCCTCAGATTGTCTGAGTTCTACAATCACTTGAATCGAGTGGGAGTTAATCTTCCAGATGAGATAGTGATGGTTCTCCAAAGTCACTGCCACAAAGCTACTAGAGCTTCGTGATGAACTATAACATATCAGGGATAGATATGATGATCCTTGAGCTATTCACGATGTTTTACACCGCGAAAGTAGAAATCAAGTAGGAGCATCAATTGTTGATGGTTAGTAAAACCGCTAGTTTCAAGAAGGGCAAGGGCAAGAAGGGATACTCCATGAAACGGCAAATCAGTTGCTTCCCTAGTGAAGAAACCCAATGTTGAACCCAAACCCGAGACTAAGTACTTCTGTAATGAGGGGAACGGTCACTGAAGCAGAACTACCCTAGATACTTGGTAGATGAGAAGGCTGACAAGGTCGAAAGAAGTATATTGGATATACATTATATTAATATGTACTTTACTAGTACTCCTAGTAGCAGCAGGGTAATAGATACCGGTTCGGTTGCTAAGTGTTAGTAACTCGAAATAAAAGGGCTACATAATAAACAGAGACTAGCTAAAAGCAAGGTGACAATATGTGTTGGAAGTGTTTCAAAGGTTAATGTGATCAAACATCACACGCTCCCTCTACCATCGGGATTGGTGTTAAACCTAAATAATTGTTATTTGGTGTTTGCGTTGAGCATAGACATGATTGGATTATGTCTATAGCAATACGGCTATTCATTTAAGGAGAATAACGGTTACTCTATTTATTTGAATAATACCTTCAATGGTCTTGCACCTAAATTGAATGGTTTATTGAATCTCGATCGTAGTGATACACATGTTCATGCCAAAAGATTAAGATAGTAATGATATAGTACCACCTACTGGTGGCACTATCATTTGAGTCATATTGATATAAACACATGAAGAAACTCCATGCAGATGGATCGTTTGGACTCTCTTGATTCTGAATCACTTGAGACATGCAAATGCTACCACATGGGCAAGATGACTGAAAGTCCTCGTTTTCAGTGAGATGGAACAAGAAAGCAACTTGTTGGAAGTAATACATTTTGATGTGTGCAGTCCAATGAGTGCTGAGGCAAGCAGTGGATATCATTATGTTCTTACTTCAGAGATGATTTGAGTAGATGCTAAGTATATTTACTTAATGAAACACAAGTCTGAATTATTGAAAGGTTCAATTAATTTCAGAGTGAAGTTGAAGATTGTCGTGACAAGAGGATAAAATGTCTATGATATGATCATAGAGATGAATATCTGAGTTACGAGTTTGGTATAAAATTAAGACATTGTGGAAATTGTTTCACAACTAATACCGCCTGGAACACCATAGTGTGATGGTGTGTCCGAACATCATAGGTACACCCTATTGGATATGGTGCATACCATGTCTTATCTATTACCACTATTGTTTATGGGTTAGGCATTAGAGACAACCACATTCACTTTAAATAGGGCACCACGTAATTCCGTTCAGATGACACCGTATGAACTATGGTTTAGAAAAACCTAAGCTGTCGTTTCTGTTGGGGAACGTAGCAGAAATTCAAAATTTTCTACGCATCACCAAGATCTATCTATGGAGAGACTAGCAACGAGAGAGAGAGGGGAGTGCATCTACATACCCTTGTAGATCGCGAGCGGAAGCGTTCAAGAGAACGGGGTTGATGGAGTCGTACTCGTCGTGATCCTAATCACCGATGATCCTAGCGCCCAATGGACGGCACCTCCGCGTTCAACACACGTACGGTTGGGAAGACGTGTCCTCCTTCTTGATCCAGCAAGGGGAAGGAGAGGTTGATGGAGATCCAGCAGCACGACGGCGTGGTGGTGGAAGCAGCGGCGATCTCGGCAGGGCTTCGCCAAGCTCAGCGAGAGGGAGAGGTGTCACGGGAGGGAGAGGGAGGTGCCAGGGGCTAGGGTACGGCTGCCCTCCCTCCCCCCCACTATATATAGGGCCCCTAGGGGGGGCGCCGGCCCTAGGAGATCCAATCTCCAAGGGGGGCGGCGGCCAAGGGGGGAAACTTGCCCCCAAGCCAAGTGGGGCGCCCCCCACCCCTACGGTTTCCAACCCTAGGCGCAGAAGGAGGCCCAGGAGGAGCGCACCAGCCCACCAGGGGCTGGTTCCCATCCCACTTCAGCCCATGTGGCCCTCCGGGACAGGTGGCCCTACCTGGTGGACCCCCGGGACCCTTCCGGTGGTCCCGGTACAATACCGGTGACCCCGAAACTTTCCCGATGGCCGAAACTGGACTTCCTATATACAAATTTATACCTCCGGACCATTCCGGAACACCTCGTGACATCCGGGATCTCATTCGGGACTCCGAACAACTTTCGGGTTACCGCATACTAATATCTCTACAACCCTAGCGTCACCAAACCTTAAGTGTGTAGACCCTACGGGTTCGGGAGACACACAGACATGACCAAGACGACTCTCCGGTCAATAACCAACAGCTGGATCTGGATACCCATGTTTGCTCCCACATGTTCCATGATGATCTCATCGGATGAACCACGATGTCGAGGATTCAATCAATCACGTATTCATTTCCCTTTGTCTACCGGTATAGTACTTACCCAAGATTCGATCGTCAGTATGCCGATACCTTGTTCAATCTCGTTACCGGCAAGTCTCTTTACTCGTTCCGTAACACATCATCCCGTGATCAACTCCTTGATCACATTGTGCACATTATGATGATGTCCTACCGAGTGGGCCCAGAGATACATCTCCGTTACACGGAGTGACAAATCCCAGTCTCGATTCGTGCCAACCCAACAAACACTTTCGGAGATACCTGTAGTGCACCTTTATAGCCACCCAGTTACGTTGTGACGTTTGGTACACCCAAAGCATTCCTACAGTATCCGGGAGTTGCACAATCTCATGGTCTAAGGAAAAGATACTTGACATTTAGAAAAGCTTTAGCATACGAACTACACGATCTTGTGCTAGGCTTAGGATTGGGTCTTGTCCATCACATCATTCTCCTAATGATGTGATCCCGTTATCAATGACATCCAATGTCCATGGTCAGGAAACCCTGACCATCTATTGATCAACGAGCTAGTCAACTAGAGGCTCAGTAGGGACATGTTGTGGTCTATGTATTCACACATGTAATGCGGTTTCCGGTCAATACAATTATAGCATGAATAATAGACAATTATCATGAGCAAGGAAATACAATAATAACCATTTTATTATTGCCTCTAGGGCATATTTCCAACAGTCTCCCACTTGCACTAGAGTCAATAATCTAGTTCACATCACTATGTGATTGTAATGAATCGACACCCATGGGGTTTGATCATATCTCGCTTGTGAGAGAGGTTATTAGTCAGATCTGAACCTTTCAGATCCGTGTGTGCTTTGCAAATCTCTATGTCATCTCCTAGATGCAGCTACCACGCTCTATTTAGAGCTATTCCAAATAACTGTTCTACTATACGAATCCGGTTTACTACTCAGAATAATCCGTATTAGTGTCAAAGTTTGCATCGACGTAACCCTTTATGACGAACTCTTTTACCACCTCCATAATCGAGAAAATTCCTTAGTACACTAGTTACTAAGGATAAGTTTGACCGCTGTCCTGTGATCCATTCCTGGATCACTCTTGTACCCCTTGACTAACTCATGGCAAGGCACACTTCAGGTGCGGTACACAACATAGCATACTATAGAGCCTACGTGTGAAGCATAGGGGACGACCTTCGTCCTTTCTCTCTCTTCTGCAGTGGTCATGTCTTGAGTCTTACTCAATACTCACACCATATAACACAACCAAGAACTCCTTCTTTGCCGATCTATTTTGAACTCCTTCAAAATCTTGTCACGGTATGTATTCATTTGGAAGTACTATTAAGCGTTTTGATCTATCCTTATAGATCTTGATGCTCAATGTTCAAGTAGCTTAATCCAGGTTTTCCATTGAAAAAACACTTTTCAATTAACCCTATATGCTTTCCAGAAATTCTACATTATTTCCGATCAACAATATGTCAACAACATATACTCATCAGAAATGCTATAGTGCTCCCACTCACTTCTTTTGAAATACAAGTTTCTCATAAACTTTGTATAAACCCAAAATCTTTGATCATCTCATCAAAGCATATATTCCAACTCCGAGATGCTTACTCCAGTCCTTAGAAGGATTGCTGGAGCTTTGCACACTTGTTAGCATCTTTCAGGATTGACAAAACCTTCTAGTTGTATCACATACAACCTTTCCTCAAGAATAACGTCGAGGAAACAATGTTTTGACATCCTATTTGCAAGATTTCATAAATCATGCAGTAATTGCTAATATAATTCCAACAGACTCTTAGCATCGCTACGAGTGAGAAAGTCTCATCGTAGTCAACTCCTTGAACTTGTTGGAAAACATCTTAACGACAAGTCAAGCTTTCTTAACGGTGACACCTACCATCATTGTCAGTCTTCCTTTTAAAATCCATCTGTACTCAACAGCCTTACGACCATTGAGTAGTTCTGCCAAAGTCTATACTTTGTTTTCATACATGGATCCTCTCTCGAATTTTATGGCCTCGAGCTATTCGTCGGAATCCAGGCCCACCATCGCTTCTCCATAGCTCGTACACTACTAGAAAAACCGCTACTAATGGCGCACCTAATTTGGCCATTAATGGCGCATCACCGGTGCGCCATTACTAGCACGCCATTAGTAT
>NC_041381.1:659950642-659951495 GCF_002162155.2 Triticum dicoccoides
GCCGGAGAGGAGGAGGAGGTCACCAGATAGGAGAAGTATGGTGGAGGAGAGAAGGAAAGATGAAATGAAAATAGGAGGAGAGGACCAGCCATATATACGGCATACTAATGGCGCACCGTGGGCAGGTGCGCCATTAGTAATTTTTTTTATTTTTTTGATTTATTTTGAATTTTGAAGGCGGGAAGATACTAATGGCGCACCACGGGCAGGTGCGCCATTAGTAACTTTTTTTTTATTTTTTGACTTATTTTGAATTTTGAAGGCGGGAAGATAGTAATGGCGCACCATGGGTAGGTGCGCCATTAGTAAGTTTGATTTTTTTTGATTTTTTTTGCCTCTCCAGATCTTAAAAGCCCCGTATCTTTTTTTCTGTTAGGTTTTTGAGGATTTTGAAAATGTTTAACGGGGTTTCCCTCGTTAAATTTGGATGTAACTTTTCGAGTAGATGATTTTTCATATAAAAAACTTTTTCATCCGAGTTAGTATGCAAAAGTTATGCCCATTTTTACAAATTCTCGCGAGATTTTGCAAATGAAGTCAAAATTCATATTTGCAAATTTTCCCAACAACTAGTCCACATATCACATGGGAAACTTATTTTCTTTTATTTTTTTGACATTTTTATCATTTTCTTTTATTTTTTTTAAAACTGAAAAGGCGATCCACCGGGGGGGGGGGTGCATTCGGTGGAAGTGGTGGCCAAGGTTACTAATGGCGCACCGTGGCATGGTGCGCCATTACTAGTTTAACTAGTAATGGCGCACCACACCCACGGTGCGCCATTAGTAGTTTTGAAAAAAATTCAAAAAAAAGTTTTAATTTTTTTTTACTAATGGCGCACCGTGGGAGTGGT
>NC_041381.1:659951631-659984824 GCF_002162155.2 Triticum dicoccoides
ACTAGTTGAACTAGTAATGGCGCACCACTCCCACGGTGCGCCATTAGTAGTTTTGAACAAAATTTTAAAAAATATATTTTTACTAATGGCGCACCGTGGATGTGGTGCGCCATTAGTATTTGGACACTAATGGCGCACCAACACATGGTGCGCCATTAGTATATAGTAATGGCGCACCACATGTCTGGTGTGCCATTAGTGTCAATTCCATCTATAGCCCTTTTCCTAGTAGTGGTAGGTTCATTGTTGTCTAGCAATATGAACTCCAAGACATGATTACCGTAGCACTCTGAAGCAGTACGCATCCTTGTCGTCCCACGAGGTTCGGTAGTGACTTGATCCGAAGCTTCATGATCACTATCATCAGCTTCCACTTCAATTGGTGTAGGTGCCACAGGAACAACTTCCTGTGCCCTTCTACACACTAGTTGAAGTGATGGTTCAATAACCTCATCAAGTCTCCACCATCCTCCCACTCAATTCTTTTGAGAGAAACTTTTCCTCGAGAAAGGACCCGTTTCTAAAAACAATCACTTTTGCTTCCTAATCTGAAATAGGAGGTATACCCAACTGTTTTGGGTGTCCTATGAAGATGTATTTATCCGCTTTGGGTTCGAGCTCATCAGGATGAAACCTTTTCATATAAGTGTCGCAGCCCCAAACTTTCAAGAAACGATAGCTTAGGTTTCTCTAAACCATAGTTCATATGGTGTCATCTCAACAGAATCACGTGGTGCCCTATTAAAGTGAATATGGTTGTCTCTAATGCCTAACCCATGAACAATAGTGGTAATGATAACAGACGTCATGGAATGCACCATATCCAATAGGGTGCAACTATGACGTTCGGACACACCATCACACTATGGTGTTCCAGGCGGTGTTAGTTGTGAAACAATTTCCACAATGCCTCAATTGTGTACCAAACTCGCAACTCAGATATCCATCTCTATGATCATATCACAGACATTTTATCCTCTTGTCACGAAGATCTTCAACTTCACTCTGAAATTACTTGAACCTGTCAATAATTCAGACTTGTGTTTCATCAAGTAAATATCCTCAGCATCTACTCAAATCATCTGTGAAGTAAGAACACAATGATATCCACTGCGTGCCTTGACACTCATTGGACAACACACATCAAAATGTATTACTTCCAACAAGTTGCTCTCTTGTTCCATCTTACTGAAAAACGAGGCTTTTCAGTCATCTTGCCCATGTGGTATGATTTGCATGTCTCAAGTGATTCAAAATCAAGTGAGTCCAAACGATCCATCTGCATGGAGTTTCTTTATGCGTACATACCAATAGACATGGTTCGCATGTCTCAAACTTTTCAAAAAAAACCGAGTGAGTCCAAAGATCCGTCAACATGGAGCTTCTTCATGCATTTTATACCAATATGACTTACATGGCAGTGCCACAAGTAGGTGGTACTATCATTACTATCTTATATCTTTTGGCATGAACATGTGTATCACTACGATCGAGATTCAATAAACCATTCATTTTAGGTGCAAGACCATTGAAGGTATTATTCAAATAAACAGAGTAACCATTATTCTCCTTAAATGAATAACCATATTGCGATAAACATAATCCAATCATGTCTATGCTCAACGCAAACACCAAATAACAATTATTTAGGTTTAACACTAATATCGATGGTAGAGGGAGCAGGCGAATGCTTGATCACATCAACCTTGGAAACACTTCCAACACACATCGTCATCTCACCTTTAGCTAGTCTCCGTTTTTTCCGTAGCCTTTTATTTTGAGTTACTAACACTTAGCAACCGAACCGGTATCTATTACCATGGTGCTACTAGGAGTACTAGTAAAGTACACATTTAATTCAATGTATATCCAATATACTTCGGTCAACCTTGCCAGCCTTCTCATCTACCAAGTATCTAGGGTAGTTCTGCTTCAGTGTCCGTTCCCTCATTACAGAAGCACTTAGTCTCGGTGTTGGAGATATAACTATTTGTGTAAGCCGCCCAGGAGGGGCCGGGTTACACAAAGAAGATTCACCAGAGAGAAGCCCAAGACCAAAGTACGAAGATGGCGGTTCATAGAGAGCTTAAGGCCCGCAGGCGACTTAAGGCCCGTTGTAGTAAACCGCCATAGTAATATACTTGTATCATAAGGTAGACTTAACTAGTCACCGAGCCGGACATTGTGTATAAGCCGGCCAGGACTCTGTAAGCCGCAGGGTGTCAACCCGTGTATATAAGGGGACAACCTGCAGGCGACTTAGGGCAAGAAACAACTCATCGAGAGCCATGCATAGCGTATCTCGCTCCCTGGACATCGAAATATCAATACCAACCCAACTAGACGTAGGCCTTACCTTCACCGTAAGGGGCCGAACTAGTATAAAACCTCTCGTGTCCTTTGTCCCGATTAACCCCTTCAAGCTTCCTAGTTGCGATGGCTCCACAACTAAGTCCTTTCACGAGGACATCTGACGTGACAATTCCACGACAGTTGGCGCCCATCATGGGGCCAGCGCACGGTGGATTTGAGTTCTTGAAGGGCAACTTCGAAGGGCTCAAGGGATACATAGTAGGCCGGATGACCAAGAGTCGTCGCGGCAAGATCTACATCGACGACGAAGGCTGGGGCCCCGACGCCGGTTCAATTGAGTACGGGTATCGGGTCCCCTTTGGAGGGATCCACGTCTTCATCGGCCGGATTGGTGAGCCGGGGCCTGAGCCAGACAACTGCACCGACCTCGTCGAGACGGCTCAGCGTGCGAAACCCGCCCGAGTTCAAACCGGCATGAAGCGTGTCTTTGTGGGCTACGTCCACGGAGAAGAACTTTCTGAAGGTCCTGAAGATGGTGGTGAGACGGCCATCCACTCTGACGGTGATTCGTCCGCCAGTTCAACAGATTCTTTGTATCAAGTTCAAGACGGTGCGCTCGGGGGCTGTTCTGATGGTCTTAGTATTCCGGACCTCTATGAGTCGCCAAATTGGGCAGGAGTCTTTATGGCTGGGACTCAACCCGGACAAAACTCTACAGCCACGGCTGCAATTACTTCCGGATTAGGAGCAGCCGGGGCAGGAGGCCTATGCGCCCGCCTGCTCAAGTACTGATAGACCTCATGGATAAGCTTACGACCCTGTTAACCACCACGGTTATCCCTGCAAACAAAGATGAGCATGACGCGGAGGTAGCACGGGTACGTGAGGAGATAGCTCAGGCCAAGGAGGCCTTAGCAGCTAAGGATACTAGGCTAGCTACGGAGCGGGCGGCTCTTGACGCCCAGGCACAGCGGTTGCAGTCAGAGGCTTACCAGCTCACGATGAGTTTAAACGCGTCCAATGAGGTAATGAGGAGGAGACACCAGAAGGCCCAATCTCGGTTGCCTCCGAATTATGACCCTAGGGTTCTTTTTGCTACACCCGGAGCCGGCCCAAGTAACCCGCCCGATGCTAATCAGTTTATGACATCCGGAGCGGGAGGACCGGCTCAGCGTCGGGAGATGCCACCTCCTCATATGAGCATGGCGCCACCGCGTTATGTGCCGGTACCGGAGGGTCACTTTTCCAACCCCATGGAGAATTTAATCGCGGCGTCAGCGCGCCTGGCGGCTCTTCCAGTGGACGGTGATGATCCAACAACAGTGGAGACCTGAAGGATCAGGGAACTTGTCCAGACGGCCCTGGCTCAGCAGGAGACCTATTCTTACAGTCGGGATAGGATTCATTCAACCCCTCCGCCTTGGTTAGCACCGCCTTGTCAGAACCGGAGCCAAAGTTATAGCAGGCACATGGAGTCCAAAGCTTTATCAAGCAACGCCCAACGCCGTAACCAGCATGGTGGCTATAACCCGGTGCAAGACCGAGTACATCAGGAGAACGAGCGGGCGGCTCAACAGGCTCAGCTGGCGGCTCATCAGGATATCCCAGAGTATCCAACGACTTCTATTGAGATGGGAGTAGCCACCAGAACTAGTGGAGTTCCTTGTTTGATACCGGCTTTGCGCAACGTGCGCCTGCCTAAGGACTTCAAGGGACCTCGAAAGGTGCCGAATTACACAGCTGACTTACAGCCCGGAGCGTGGATTCAGAGTTATGAGATGGCCATGGAGCTATTGGAGGTCAGTGACGCGGAAATGGCTAAATACTTCACCATGATGTTAGATGGAACGGCCCAGTCTTGGCTAAAAGGTTTACCACCTAATTCCATTGGTTCATGGGAGGAGTTAAAGGCCCGTTTCATCCAGAACTTCAAGGACACCTGTAAGCAATCTATGTCAATCATGGACTTGACGAGTTGTAAGCAGGGGGAGGGTGAATCCACCACCCATTGGGTACACCGAGTCAAGGAGATAATTCATTCATCTGATAAGATGGATGCCGGCTCTGCAGTCCTCATGTTGGAGAAAATTGCAACTTTGAGCCACTGAGGCAGAAATTGGGACGCCTTAAGTGTGACTACACCGATATGGGAACGCTGATGGCGGCTTTAGTCAAATATGCCGATTCTGATAATACCAAGGACCCCGCGTCTGACGATGAGAAGACAGGGAAGGGAAAAAGGAACGGTAATGGAAAGGGCCAACAGCACAACCCGGGGAATCAAAGCGGCAATAAGCGTAAGGCGGACGACAGCCCGGAGCTTGTGGTCAATGCTAGTGCACAGGGTAACAATCAGAGATGTAAGGGTAAGTGGCCTCGATCCGGCGGGTCAGGCCCATCTCTTGAGCAGCTACTCAATGAGCCCTGCCCGAAACATGGCACCCGGGAGCACCCCGCTACACACCTGTGGAAGGATTGTGCGATCATGAAGGCGTTTAAAATTTCCAATACCTTTGATGGTAGTCACGGACCTGGCGGTGGTTCAGGGGTTGGCGGCTTTCATGGCCCGGGCGGCGGTTCAAATTCCGGTTTTCAGGGATAGCCGGGTGGAAATAATCAGCAGCAAGTTGGTCAGGGAGGACAACAGCAGCGGCAGTTGGGTTACCAGAGCCAGCCGAAACAGTTGAGCGGTGGGCAGTACCATGTGTTTACCACTAGCTTATGCAAACGTGACCAGAAGGTTCATAAGAGGGCTGTAAATTCGGTTGAGCCGGCGGTCCCTCGTTATTTGAGATGGTCAGAGCAACCTATCATTTGGAGCAGAGAGGATCACCCGCCACGAGTTGATAATCCGGGTCAGTTAGCCTTGGTGGTAGCACCCCAAGTTGGTGGATATAAATTCACTAAAGTACTCATGGACGGAGGTAGCAGCATCAATATCCTCTATTATGAGACCTTCCAGCGTATGGGGTTGACTGAGAAGAATCTGAGAACATCCAACATTGTTTTCCACGGGGTGGTTCCAGGCAAGTCGGCTTACCCAGTTGGTAATATTGAATTAGAAGTGGCTTTTGGAGATGAGTATGATTCCAGGGCTGAGAAGTTGACGTTTGAGGTGGTCAAGATCAGGAGTCCATATCACGCTCTATTTGGGCGACCGGCTTATGCTAAGTTCATGGCAGGACCGTGTTATGTTTACTTACAGCTCAAGATGCCGGGTTACAAGGGAACCATCACCGTTCATGGGAGTCGAAAGGTGGCCTTGGAATGTGAAGAAGGCGAAGCGGCTTACGCTGAGACGGCATGTGCTGCGGAGGAGCTCAAATTCTATCAAGACAATGTTGACCCGGCGGATATGACCTCCCCCAAGAAACCAACTACTGAGCATGACCCGGCGTTGAAGTTTAAATCGGCCGCTGAGACAAAGCTTGTTGACTTCACCCCGGGAGACGCATCTAAGCAGTTCAGTATAAGTGCCAATTTGGATCCTAAATAGGAAAGCACGCTCATCGAGTTCATCCGTGAGAATCGGGACATCTTTGCATGGAAACCTTCTGACATGCTGGGTGTACCGAGGGAACTCGCTGAGCACACTCTCAATATTGATCCGAAGTATAAGCCGGTCAGGCAGTTTCTCCGACAATTCAACAAAGAGAGACGGACAACTATTGGGGAAGAAGTGGCCCGGCTCTTAGCGGCCGGGTTTATTGTTGAAGTTTTTCATCCGGAGTGGTTGGCTAACCCGGTATTGGTGCTCAAGAAGAACGACACTTGGCGGATGTGTGTGGATTACACGGACTTAAACAAGGCTTGTCCGGCTGATCCCTTTGCTCTTCCCCGTATCGATCAAATCATTGATGCTACGACGGGTTGTGAACGTTTGAGCTTTTTGGATGCTTACTCTGGTTATCATCAGATCAAGATGGCAGTTAAGGACCAGGAGAAGACAACTTTTATCACTCCGTTTGGGGCCTTCTGTTATGTATCTATGCCATTTGGGCTCAAGAGTGCCCAGGCAACTTATCAGCGATGTGTGCAGAACTGTTTGCACGATCAAATTGGGCGCAATGTTCAAGCTTATGTGGAGGACATCGTGGTGAAGTCCAGAGAAAAGAAAACTTTAATATCCGACTTGAAAGAGACCTTTGACAATCTCCGGGTTTATAAGATGATGCTTAACCCGGCCAAGTGTGTGTTTGCTGTACCTGCGGGCAAGCTCTTGGGCTTTCTGGTGTCAAATAGAGGCATTGAAGCTAATCCGAAGAAGATCATGGCGATTACCTCTCTGGCTAAGCCGGCATGTATCAATGATGTTCAGCGCCTGGCGGGACGGGTTGCTGCTTTAAGCCGGTTCATAAGCCGGTTAGGAGAGAAGGCCTTACCGCTATATCATATGATGAAGAAAACATACACTTTTGTCTGGAGCGATGCTGCTAACACTTCCTTTGAAGATTTAAAGAGACAGTTGTCTGAGCCACCAGTTTTTGCAGCTCCCATTGATAAAGAGCCGCTATTGTTATATGTGGCTGCTAACTCACAGGCCGTCGGTGTTGCCATCATGGTGGAGCGTAAGGAGGCAGGCAAGGAGCATCCGGTTCAACGGCCGGTTTACTACATCAGCGAGGTGCTCATTGAGTCTAAACAAAGGTATCCACATTGGCGGAAGCTTGTTTATGGTGTGTTCATGGCAAACCGGAACCTGAAGCAGTACTTCCAAAGTCACCCTATAACGGTGGTAAGCTCAGCTCCTTTGGGAGATATCATTCAAAATAGGGAAGCTACAGGACGAATCGCCAAGTGGGCCATTCAGCTTGGGCCTTATGGTTTAAAGTATATGCCCCGTACTACCATCAAATCTCAGGCCTTGGTGGATTTTATCAATGATTGGACAGAGTTGCAGGCACCTGAGGAGAAGCCGGACAATACGTATTGGACTATTCACTTTGATGGGTCCAGGCAGTTAGAAGGATTAGGGGCTGGAGTTGTCTTAACTTCCCCTCGAGGTGATAAATTTTGTTATGTGCTCCGGCTCATGTTTCCTTGTACTAACAATGCAGCTGAATACGAGGCCTTACTCCATGGTCTCCGGATGGCTAAGGAGATGAATTTAAGCCGGGTAAGGTGCTTGGGCGACTCAGACCTTGTAGCTCAACAAGTCTCAGGCACATGGGATTCTAAGGATCCCCTTATGGCGGCTTATCGCCGTGAAGTCGATGCCGTAGCTGGGTACTTCAAAGGGTATCAGGTGGAACACATTGACAGAAGGAAGAATGAGGCGGCTGATGCTTTAAGCCGGTTGGGCTCTCAGTGTAAGCCGGTGCCGCCTAAAACCTTTCTTGACATTTTGCATAATCCTTCTGTCAAGGTATGTATAGAGGAGGAGCTTGCAGTGCCAGACCCGGAGGCACAATTGGTGGCTGCACTTCACATCATCCCGGATTGAACATTGCCATATTTGGCTTATATGACCCAGGGAGAGCTGCCTGAGGATGAGACCTTGGCGAGACAAATTGTCAGGCGGTCCAAATCCATGACAATTGTTAACGACGAGTTACATCATCTTAGTGTCACAGGGGCGTTCCAGCATTGTGTGTCGCCTGCAGAGGGTCAAGAGATACTTCGAGAAATCCATGAAGGAGATTGTGGTCATCATGCCGGTTCAAAATCTCTGGTGGCCAAGGCTTTCCGTCATGGTTTTTATTGGCTGACGGCTCATGCAGATGTAGAAGATCTTGTTAGCAAATGTGACGGATGTCAAAAATTCTCACGACGAGCTCATGTGCCGGCTCAGGAATTGAGGATGATTCCAATTACTTGGCCGTTTGCAGTCTGGGGGCTTGACATGGTGGGACCTTTTAAAAGGTCTAAGGATAAAAAGACACACCTCCTGATGGCAGTGGATAAATTTACAAAGTGGATTGAGGCAGAGCCGGTCAGTCAGTGTGATGCAGCCACAACAGTTCAGTTCATCAAAAAGGTGATCTTTCATTTTGGTTTTCCACATAGCATCATAACTGATAATGGCACTAATCTCTCCAAAGGTACCATGGAAGAGTTCTGTCAACGGGAACATATCCGACTTGATGTTTCGGCTGTTGCTCATCCTCAATCCAATGGTCAAGCAGAAAGAGCTAATCAGGAGATCTTAAGGGGTATCAAACCACGGCTTTTGGTCCCTTTACAGCGGACTCCGGGTTGTTGGGTGGAAGAGTTGCCCTCTGTGCTATGGAGCATCAACACTACGCCTAACAGATCAACAGGTTACACGCCTTTTTCATTGTTTATGGAGCAGAGGCAGTTCTGCCAAGTGATATCCGGCACGATTCGCCCCGTGTGGCGGCTTACGTTGAGGCTGATAATGAGAAGGCTCGACAGGAGGCTCTTGACTTGTTGGATGAGGAGCGAGACTTGGCAATAGCCCTCTCGGCAATTTACCTGCAAGACCTTTGTCGCTATCACAGCCGCCGGGTCAGAAGCAGAACATTTCAGGAAGGCGATTTAGTGCTCCGGCTCATCCAGGATCAGTCTGATATGCACAAGCTATCCCCTCCTTGGGAAGGACCCTTTGTGGTCAGTAAGAATCTGCACAGCGGGTCATACTACCTCATTGATATTCGAGAGCACAAAGACTCAGGTAAATCAGAGGAGGAGACCCGCCGGCCGTGGAATATAGCCCATCTTCGGCCTAATTATACTTAAGCCACCGGCTCTTTAGATGTATATATTTTTTGACAATGTATATATTATATAGAGTAATAAAGCAGGACCTCTGTCCTTTTTTCACCCTCAAAAAAGTGTATATGTCTTTTTGACAGGTGGTAGAAATAACTAACAGGGACCGGATCATATCTGAATCCGGCTTTACCTTTGGTCCGGCTTATGATCATATCTGAATCTAGCCATGATCACTTGGGGGCTTCCTGTTCAAACATAGGTCGTATTCGAACCAAAGAGAACATAGCTGTCGATACCAGCTTGATCGACATACTGCCAAACCTACTTGGGGGCTTCTTGATCATATTTGAATCATAGCTTAACCCCTTTAGTTCTGACGTGGATCGTATACGAATCATCGTCATTAAAAAAATCTTATGGTCACTTGGGGGCTTCTTGTTCAAACATAGGTCATATTCGAACCAAAGAGAACATAGCTGTCGATACCCACTTGATCGGCATCGCCAAGCCACTGGGGGCTATATGATCGTATCCGAATCTTAGCTTAACCCCTTTGGAACGGTTTACTGATCGTATCCGAATCAGAAGCCTGAAAAGTATTTTGATTATCCTGAAACCTTGTGGAAAGCATTATGAGATGTTTTTTGTCTTGCCGATTTAATATTCGTCGCCACAGGTCGTTAAGTGTCGGGTGAACGTCATATGAGCCAGAAAGATTATCCAAGGATCGCAGGTATGCTATTATGCTTAGGTTTAACAAAATATGGTCATAAACCAGCCTGTATATCAAACGGTTGGTTTGTGTCCGGGTTATTAATACTTTCTGTGCAGAATAAGGCAAGCAGAATTTAAAATGCCAAATAAATAAAGCCAGAAATATATAGCCACGGCGGCTTACGGAAAGCGTTAAGCGATAAGAGCATGCACGAAGGTATGACAAGCATTGGGAGTTCTTTCTACCCTATTACAAGACTCCCCGAGTCTGAATTGATGAAGCATTGTTTTTTGGCCAAACACCTGGCAATTCACTCCTTCGGCGGGCTTGGGGGCTCCGGGTTATCCTTCTCCGCTTCTCTGTCGGCTGTTTTGTCTTGGAAAGTTGATGAGGCCCAGTCAATGCCACTCAAAGCTTCAAACTCAGCTTCATCATCTATTAAACCGGCCGGGTCTACTTCAGGAGCAAAAGTATGCTTACGAATTGGAGGGATCAGACTGATTTGATCATATGGAGCGTTTGGGATTCTCCGGTTTTCACTGTCATAAGCCGGCGCATACTTGCTAAGGTCAGTGTCGTTTCCAATAAGGGTTGCCACCGGACGTATGGCTCGCAGGCGGTGAAATCATGGTCATCAAATGCAGTGTCGTCTTCCTTCAGACTTGGATATCCAAGGGCAAGGTCGGCCGGGTCTAGTTCTGGGAGCCATGCTTTAGCCCGGCTCAATGCGGCCACAACACCGGCTCTTGAGGACGCCCGCCTTAAGTCTTGGATCCGCTGAGCAAGAAAGGCGAGGCTCTTCAAAACGTCTTGCAAAAGGCGGGGATGTGGAGTTGATAAGGCTAAAACGGCCAAGGCGCGTTGTGACCCGGAGTACAACTGTGCCACTAAGGTGTAAACTACTTTGAGCTTGATCTGCATGTTTTGCTTCAGATTGGTACTCCCGGGGCCTGTAAGTGCATAAACTTAACCGTCAGCCGGAAGTAATTAATGCAATAGTCATTATAAGGCTACAATGTTTAAATATGTTTCACAATAACTTACCGAAGATGGCGGAGACCATTTGAGATATTTGCTGTTTTAAGTCGGTCAGCTCGGTTGTTGCTTCTGCAAGAGATGCTTCGACTGTTTCGGCCCGAGTCACCAGGGAAGCCTTCTCATCAGCCCAAGTTTTCTTCTCCGACTCAAAATTCTTCTTTAATTTCTCATTTTCAGAGACACTAAATTCAAATTTGGAGTTAGCCTTCTATGTTTCAAGCTCTTGAGTTTCCAAACGACTCTTCAGGGTAGCAAGCTCTGATTCAAATTGACTTATGGCAGCCTACATTGACACAAGGTTATGGTAAGGATTATAGTAAGGTAACATTCAAGTCCCGAGCACTTTACAAGTAAAGATACTTGGCACTTGGGGGCTAATGTATGCTGAAGAATTTTTTAATTTTATCCTGCCGGGTCACATATATTAAAGTCTCAAGCACCTTACAAGTAAAGATACTTGACACTTGGGGGCTAATGTGTATTGCAAATTTAAAGCCTTATGTTATAACCGGGTTAAGTAAATTCTTTTTGAGCCGGATAAGTTAGGTAAAGCAGATTCTAAAGTCTACAACATATTTGTTCAATAAGCAATAGACTTGGGGGCTGGTACAGTATGTAAGACTCAGGTAAACAGTATAAATAATACCTCAGATTTGTGCTGTATTTGTTTCACCATGTCAATTTCCAGGTCACGGCTATTATGCACTTGATTCAGATAGCCCGAGACTATATCACCAATGCTTAAGTGAGTATAATCAGTAATGTCTTGCTTGGCCTTTCGGCATTGGGCAAATTCTTCCTTGGCGGTACATTTGGCAAGGATGGTAGGCCGTCCTGGTTCAACAAACTGAGTCTTCAGAATCTCAACTTCTAGTTCAATTTTTTGACCGGGCTAGGAGTTTCCGGGTCACTTGTGTGGAGAGTATCTTCGGCAGGTGGATCAGAAGTTGGCATTGGAATATCAGAAGCCGGATCTGGCGGTGGCTGATGGGCAGAGCTGTCTGGAGCAGATGCATTAATCACCGGTTCAGCTACGAACGGCTCTTCGGATTGCTTATTCTTCTTTGCCCGTTTACTGGGCTTCACTTGCATGCTGTTAACAAAAGTAGAAGGATGAATACGCAAGCATGGGTAAAGTAAAAGTGCATAAGGTTACATTACCCGGGAGCAGTTTTGAAAGTCGGCATGTTTGACTGCATGGATTCACCGGAAGAAGGAGAAGTATCCTGATAATTGGAGTCGGACGAATTGAGAGGATGACGAATTAAGCCCGCTAAAGGAAAAACAGAACATAAATCGGAGATAACCTCAGTCCGACACTTCCTGGTTACGTCAGGTAAGCCGGAGGAGAGTTCTGCATCCTTGTTGTTCCGGGTCTGCCTCCGGCTCTCAAGCTGTTGTTGCTTCAAAACAAATTGAGGATCTTGATAAGCAAGTGCATGTGAAAATCTTACTTTCCGGGTCACCCTTCGGATCTTTTGCTTTGGCAAAGGCTCTGAGTTGGAGGAGATTATAGTTACCTCTTCATTGGCTGCTCGACTGCTCCCCGTATCCTCCTGAAAGGATAAAATGTCAGACAGGTGATAACAAGGGACATAAGAAAATTTAAAGATTACCTCTTCCTCATCCGAAGTGCTATCCTCCAATCTGAGTAAGTCGGAGGCGCTGGGTTTCTTCTTCTTTGAGGTTCCTACCTTGGCGGCTTTCCTTTCAGCTTTCTTGGTCGTCCTGGCTTGTTTGGCAGCTTCATGGTCATATTTGGCTTTCCAGAAGTCATCACCGGCCTGTGGAAAAAGTTAAAGAATTATGAGTATCAAGAAAGGTATAATGTATCCGTAAACATTTGTTACGATTGATAACTTACCGCAGGGGCCGGGTTATTCTTGCAAAATGGAAGTAAGCCGAAGGCGTTGCTCGTCACGGTGCCCTCCTTCAGCAGTGACTGGGTTGTAGCATCCACCACGTCATCTGGTAAGTCGTCAAGGCTATGGCGTAGCGGATCATTCTTTTCTCCAGTATAAGTACACATTAAGCCGGGACGGCGGCTAAATGGAAGTATACGCCAAGTGACCCAGACTCGGACCAGATCGATGCAGTTTAAACCATTTCCCAAGAGAGCTTTAATCTTCCTGATGGTGGAATTGAGAGGCACGCGTTCAAGGGTTGTCAGCTTGTCTGGTAGATGATGGTTAGACTCAAGGCGCAGGGCGCGAAAGCCCGGCAGAGGTTTTTCATCAGCTGGAGAAGTGTCTTGGCAGTAGAACCACGTCTGGTTCCAAGATTTTGGGTGGCTCGGCCACTCAGCATAAGGGAAAAGACAGTCTCTCCGTTTCTGGATTGAGATGCCGCCAAGCTCAAGACTGGGCCCGTTGGCACGTTCATTTTGCCGGTTCATGTAAAAAAGTTCCCTGAACAAAAGCAGACTTGGCTCTTCTCCCAGGTACATCTCGCAGAAGACTTGGAAATTACAAATATTTGACATGGAATTGGGTCCGATGTCTTGAGGTCTAAGGTCAAAGAAATTTAAAACCTCTCTGAAAAATTTTGAGCCGGGAGGAGCAAATTCACGGCTCATATGATCTGTAAAAATTATTACTTCTCCTGCTTTGGGGTGAGGTTTTTCTTCAGACGGGTCAGGGGCACGGTAAGACATGACATCCTTCTTTGGCAGATGCCCAGACTTCACAAACTCAGCTAGTTTGCTATTGGTAACTATGGAAGGAACCCAATTGCAAGTTACAGGGGCCTTGGTAGCCTTAGGAGCCATCACAGCAATGGGCCTATGGAAAAACAGGAAGATCCGGTTCAATTTTAACCCGGGAGAAAGATCCTAATTATTCAAAGTGGCGGCTTAATGAGGGGCCTAATGATATAAGGATGACTGTGCAAACAATATTTAAGCTGCTACAAGTATCAACAACAGTTAAAAAATTATTCGGATCATTTATTTAAGCCGGACACCTCGACAGTTGTATTTCAGGGCATTTACCAGAAGAGGTCTTCCGGGTGATAAAAGCAAGTTTCACAGATAACAGTTATTACTCTGGATCAAAATGTTGCTCTGAAAGGAAATGTTCTAGACCTAAAACGAAGCAGAGAAGTTCATGCACTCGAAGAGGGTTCCTGAACAAGGGAAAGGAGATCTATTTTTATGCAAGATCAACACAAACAAGCACCACAATAGTTCTACATAGTTTTCACGATCTAAACAGGGCATTGGAAGGAACTAGCGAGGGTTTGGTGTCGGCCAGTGATGAACACCGGCGAACTCAACAAGGACCTAATGCAAATCTGAGAAAGGGAATGAAAGGAACTCACTGATGCGGACGAGCTGCGGAGGTTAGCCGTCGATCTCTGGTCAGAGTCAGGTTGATGCAGCGGCCTGAGTCGATGAAGACGAGAGGTTCGACGGTGGCGGCGGCAGAGCTCGGGAGGAGGCAAGACGAAGAAGACGACTGGGGGAAAGACCTAGGTCGCCCTATTTATAAAGAAGACTGACCGAGAGGGCGTGAAAAACAAGGAGATAACATTTATTATCCAGCGGCTCGGGCGCCTCGATTCTCGGGATAGTCAGTAAAGACAAAGATCCGTTGAAGATATGGCAGAATAAAAATAAGTTTTATTGAAGATGACGTCATGGTGATTTAACCCGGATCCAGATGATGACGTCACGGCGGGTTAAAATTCTTCGTGCAAGACAAAAGACTGCAGGACAGTTCATAAGGTATTTTAAGATTGACATGAACAGGTTCAAATCAATCTGGGGCCTAATGTTGGGGATATAACTATTTGTGTAAGCCACCCAGGAGGGGCCGGGTTACACAAAGAAGATTCACCAGAGAGAAGCCCAAGACCAAAGTACGAAGATGGCGGTTCATAGAGAGCTTAAGGCCCGCAGGCGACGTAAGGCCCGTTGTAGTAAACCGCCATAGTAATATACTTGTATCATAAGGTAGACTTAACTAGTCACCGAGCCAGACATTGTGTATAAGCCGGCCGGGACTCTGTAAACCGCAGGGCGTCAACCCGTGTATATAAGGGGATGGCCTGCGGGCGACTTAGGGCAAGAAACAACTCATCGAGAGCCAGGCATAGCATATCTCGCTCCCTGGTCATCGAAACATCAATACCAACCCAACTAGACGTAGGCCTTACCTTCACCGTAAGGGGCCGAACTAGTATAAAACCTCTCGTGTCCTTTGTCCCGATTAACCCCTTCAAGCTTCCTAGTTGTGATGGCTCCATAACTAAGTCCTTTCACGAGGACATCCGACGTGACAATTCCATGACACTTGGGTTTGGGTTCAACCATGGGTTTCTTCACTGGAGTAGCAGCTGATTTGTCGTTTCATGAAGTACCCCTTCTTGCCCTTGCCCTTCTTGAAACTAGTGGTTTCACTAACCATCAACAATTGATGCTCCTTCTCGATTTCCACTTTCGCGGCATCAAACATCGCGAATATTTCAGGGATCATCATATCTATCCCTGATATGTTATAGTTCATCACGAAGTCTAGCAGCTTGGTGGCAATGACTTTGGAGAAACATCACTATCTCATCTGGAAGATTAAATCCCACTCGATTCAAGTGATTGCTGTACTTAGACAATCTGAGCACAAGCTCAACGATTGAGCTTTTCTCCCTTACTTTGCAGGCTAAGAAACTCGTCGGAGGTCTTATACCTCTTGACGTGGGCATGAGCCTGAAATCCCAATTTCAGCCCTCGAAACATCTCATATGTTCCGCGACATTTCGAAATCGTCTTTGGTGCCTCAATTCTAAACCGTTTAACATTACTGAACTACCACGTAGTTATCAAAACGTGTATGTCAGATGTTCGCAACATCCACAGACGATGTTTGAGGTTCAGCACACCGAGCGGTGCATTAAGGACATAAGCCTTCTACACAGCAATGAGGACAATCCTCAGTTTATGGCCCCACTCCGCATAATTGCTACTATCAACTTTCAACTAAATTTTCTCTAGGAACATATCTAAAACAGTAGAACTAAAGCGCGAGTTACGATATAATTTGCAAAGACCTTTTGACTATGTTCAGGATAATTAATTCATCTAATGAACTCCCACTCAGATAGACATCCCTCTAGTCATCTAAGTGATACATGATCCGAGTCAACTAGGCGGTGTCTGATCATCACGTGAGACGGACTAGTCATCATCGGTGAACATCTTCATGTTGATCGTATCCACTATACGACTCATGTTCGACCTTTCGGTCTCTTGTGTTCCGAGGCCATGTCTGTACATGCTAGGCTTGTCAAGTCAACCTAAGTGTTTCGCGTGTGTAAATCTGGCTTACACCCGTTGTATGTGAATGTTAGAATCTATCACACCCGATCATCACGTGGTGCTTCGAAACAACGAACTTTCGCAACGGTGCACAGTTAGGGGGGACACTTTCTTGAAACTATTATGAGGGATCATCTTATTTAGTACCGTCGTTCTAAGCAAATAGGATGCATAAACATGATAAACATCACATGCAATCAAATAGTGACATGATATGGCCAATATCATTTTGCTCCTTTTGATCTCCATCTTCGGGGCTCCATGATCATCATCGTCACCGGCATGACACCATGATCTCCATCATCGTGTCTCCATGAAGTTGTCTCGCCAACTATTACTTCTACTACTATGGCTAACGGTTTAGCAATGAAGTAAATTAATTACATGGCGTTATTCAGTGACACACAGGTCATACAATAAATAAAGACAACTCCTATGGCTCCTGCCGGTTGTCATACTCATCGACATGCAAGTCGTGATTCCTATTACAAGAACATGATCAATCTCATACATCACATATCATTCATCACATTCTTTTGGCCATATCACCTCACATAGCATACCCTACAAAAACAAGTTAGACGTCCTCTAATTGTTGTTTGCATGTTTTACATGGCTGCTATGGGTTTTTAGCAAGAACGTTTCTTACCTACCCAAAAGCCACAATGTGATATGCCAATTGCTACTTACCCTTCATAAGGACCCTTTTCATCGAATCCGATCCGACTAAAGTGGGAGAGACTGGCACCCGCTAGCCACCTTATGCAACAAGTGCATGTCAGTCGGAGGAACCTGTCTCACGTAAGTGTACATGTAAGGTCGGTCCGGGCTGCTTCATCCCACAATACCGTCGAAACAAGATAGGACTAGTAACGGTAAGCAAATTGAACAAATCATCGCCCACAACTACTTTGTGCTCTACTCGTGCAAAGAATCTACGCATAAACCTGGCTCTGATACCACTATTGGGGAACATAGCAGAAATTCAAAATTTTCTATGCATCACCAAGATCTATCTATGGAGAGACTAGCAACGAGAGAGAGGGGAGTGCATCTACATACCCTTGTAGATCGCGAGCGGAAGCGTTCAAGAGAATGGGGTTGATGGAGTCGTACTCGTCGTGATCCTAATCACCGACGATCCTAGCGCCGAACGGACGGCACCTCCGCATTCAACACACGTACGGTTGGGAAGACGTCTCCTCATTCTTGATCCAGCAAGGGGAAGGAGAGGTTGATGGAGATCCAGCAGCACGACGGCGTGGTGGTGGAAGCAGCGGCGATCTCGGCAGGGCTTCGCCAAGCTCAGCGAGAGGGAGAGGTGTCACGGGAGGGAGAGGGAGGTGCCAGGGGCTAGGGTACGGCTGCCCTCCCTCCCCCACTATATATAGGGCCCCTAGGGGGGCGGCACTAGGAGATCCAATCTCCAAGGGGGGCTGCGGCCAAGGGGGAAACTTGCCCCCCAAGCCAAGTGGGGCGCCCCCCACCCCTAGGGTTTCCAACCCTATGCGCAGGGGGAGGCCCAAGGGGGGCGCACCAGCCCACTAGGGGCTGGTTCCCATCACACTTCAGCCCATGTGGCCCTCCGGGATAGGTGGCCCTACTCGGTGGACCCCCGGGACCCTTCCGGTGGTCCCGGTACAATACCGGTGACCCCGAAACTTTCCCAATGGCCGAAACTGGACTTCCTATATACAAATCTTTACCTCCGGACCATTCCGGAACACCTTGTGATGCCCGATATCTCATCCGGGACTCCGCACAACTTTCAGGTTACCGCATACTAATATCTCTACAACCCTAGCGTCACCGAACCTTAAGTGTGTAGACCCTACGGGTTCGGGAGACACGCAGACATGACCGAGACGACTCTCCGGTCAATAACCAACAGCGGGATCTGGATACCCATGTTGGCTCCCACATGTTCCACGATGATCTCATTGGATGAACCACGATGTCGAGGATTCAATCAATCCCGTATTCAATTCCCTTTGTCTACCGGTATAGTACTTGCCCGAGATTTGATCATCGGTATGCCGATACCTTGTTCAATCTCGTTACCGGCAAGTCTCTTTACTCGTTCCGTAACACATCATCTCGTGATAAACTCCTTGATCACATTGTGCACATTATGATGATGTCCTACCGAGTGGGCACAGAGATACCTCTCCGTCACACGGAGTGACAAATCCCAGTCTCGATTCGTGCCAACCCAACAGACACTTTCGGAGATACCCGTAGTGCACCTTTATAGCCACCCAGTTACGTTGTGACGTTTGGTACACCCAAAGCATTCCTACGGTATCCGGGATTTGCACAATCTCATGGTCTAAGGAAAAGATACTTGACATTTAGAGAAGCTTTAGCATACGAACTACATGATCTTGTGCTAGGCTTAGGATTGGGTCTTGTCCATCACATCATTCTCCTAATGATGTGATCCCGTTATCAACGACATCCAATGTCCATGGTCAGGAAACCATGACCATCTATTGATCAACGAGCTAGTCAACTAGAGGCTCACTAGGGACATGTTGTGGTCTATGTATTCACACATGTATTGCGGTTTCCGGTCAAGACAATTATAGCATAAATAATAGACAATTATCATGTACAAGGAAATACAATAATAACCATTTTATTATTGCCTCTAGGGCATATTTCCAATAGTTTCTTGAAAGTTTGGGGCTCCGATGCTTATGTAAAAAAGTTTCATCCTGATAAGCTCGAACCCAAAACGGATAAATGCATCTTCATAGGACACCCAAAATAGTTGGGTATACCTCCTATCTCAGATCCGGAAGCATGTGTGATTGTTTTTTATAAACGGGTCCTTTCTCGAGGAAAAGTTTCTCTTGAAAGAATTGAGTGGGAGGATGGTGGAGACTTGATGAGGTTATTGAACCATCACTTCAACCAGTGTGTAGCAGGGCACATGAAGTTGTTCCTGTGGCGCCTACACCAATTGAAGTGGAAGCCGATGATAGTGATCATGAAGCTTCCGATCAAGTCACTACCAAACCTCGTAGGTCAACAAGGATGCATACTACCTCAGAGTGGTACGTAATCCTGTCTTGGAGGTCATGTTGCTAGACAACAATGAACCTACGAGCTATGGAGAAGCGATGGTGGGTCGGGATTCCGACGAATGGCTCGAGGCCATAAAATCCGAGAGAGAATCCATGTATGAAAACAAAGTGTAGACTTTGGAAGAACTACTTGATGATCGTAAGGCTGTTGGGTACAGATGGATTTTAAAAGGAAGACGGACAATGATGGTAAGTGTCACCATTAAGAAAGCTTGACTTGTCGCTAAGATGTTTCCCAACAAGTTCAAGGAGTTGACTGCGATGAGAATTTCTCACTCGTAGCGATGCTAAGAGTCTGTTGGAATTATATTAGCAATTACTGTATTATTTATGAAATCTTGTAGATAGGATGTCAAAACATTATTTCCTTGACAGTTTTCTTGAGGAAAGGTTGTATGTGATACAACCAGAAGGTTTTGTCAATCCTAAAAGATGCTAACTAGTAGGCAAAGCTCCAACAATCCTTCTAAGGTCTGGAGTAAGCATCTCGGAGTTGGAATATACGCTTTGATGAGATGATCAAAATTTTTGAGTTTATACAAAGTTTATGAGAAACTTGTATTTCCAAAGAAGTGAGTGGGAGCACTATAGAATTACTGATGAGTATATGTTGTTAACATATTGTTGATCAGAAATGATGTAGAATTTCTGGAAAGCATATAGGGCTATTTGAAAAGTGTTTTTCAATGGAAAACCTATATTAAGCTACTTGAACATTGAGCATCAAGATCTATAAGGATAGATCAATATCGCTTGATAGTACTTTCAAATGAATACGCACCATGACAAGATTTTGAAGGAGTTCAAAATAGATCGGCAAAGAAGGAGTTCTTGGCTGTGTTATAAGGTGTGAGTATTGAGTAAGACTCAAGACCTGACCATGACAGAGGAGAGAGAAAGGACAAAGGTCGTCCCCTATGCTCTATAGTATGCTGTGCTGTGTACTACACCTGAAGTGTGCCTTGCCATGAGTCAGTCAAGGGGTACAAGAGTGATCCAGGAATGGATCACTATACAATGGTCAAAGTTATCCTTAGTGGACTAAGGAATATTTCTCGATTATGGAGGTGGTAAACGAGTTAGTCGTAAGGGTTACGTCGATGCAAACTTTGACACTAATCTGGTTGACTCTTAGTAGTAAACCGAATTCATATAGTAGAACAATTATTTGGAATAGCTCCAAATAGCGCGTGGTAGCTGCATCTACAAGATGACATAGAGATTTGTAAAGCACACACGAATCTGAAAGGTTCAGATCCGTTGACTAATAACCTCTCTCACAAGCGAGATATGATCAAACCCCATGGGTGTTGGATTCATCACAATCACATAGTGATGTGAACTAGATTATTGACTCTAGTTCAAGTGGGAGACTGTTGGAAATATGCCCTAGAGGCAATAATAAAATGGTTGTTATTGTATTTCCTTGTTCATGATAATTGTCTATTGTTCATGCTATAATTGTATTAACTGGAAACCGTAATACATGTGTGAATACATAGACCACAACATGTCCCTAGTGAGCCTCTAGTTGACAAGCTCATTGATCAATAGATGGTTATGGTTTCCTGACCATGGACATTGGATGTCATTGATAAAGGGATCACATCATTAGGAGAATGATGTGATGGACAGAACCCAATCCAGAGCATAGCACAAGATCGTGTAGTTTGTTTGCTAAGAGCTTTTCTAATGTCAAGTATCACTTCCTTAGACATGCAACTCCTGGATACCGTAGGAATGCTTTGGGTGTACCAAATGTCACAATGCAACTGGGTGGCTATAAAGGTGCACTACAAGTAGCTCCAAAAGTATCTGTTGAGTTGGCACGAATCGAGACTGGGATTTGTCACTCCGTATGACAGAGAGGTATCTCTGGGCCCACTTGGTAATGCATCATCATAATGAGATCAATGTGACTAAGGAGTTAGTCACGGGATCATAAGTTACAGAATGAGTAAAGAGACTTGCCGGTAACGAGATTGAACAAGGTATTGGGATACCGACGATTGAATCTCAGCGAGTAACATACCGGTGGACAAAGGGAATTGTATACGTGATTGATTGAATCCCCGACATCATGGTAATGTTGGGGAACGTTGCAGAAAATAAAAAATTTCTACGCTTTCACCAAGATCAATCTATGAGTTCATCTAGCAACGAGAGAGGGGAGTGCATCTACATAGCCTTGTAGATCGCGAGCGGAAGCGTTCAAGAGAATGGGGTTGAGGGAGTTGTACTCGTCGTGATCCAAATCATCGGAGATCCTAGCGCCAAACGGACGGCACCTCCGCGTTCAACACACGTACGGTTGAGGAAGACGTCTCCTCCTTCTTGATCCAGCAAGGGGGAAGGAGAGGTTGATGAAGATCCAGCAGCACGACGGCCTGGTGGTGGATGCAGCAGTGATCTCGGCAGGGCTTCGCCAAGCTTCTACGAGAGGGAGAGGTGTAGCAAGGGAAGAGGGAGGCGCCAAGAGCATGGGTGCGGATGCCCTCCCTCCCCCCCCCTCTTTATATAGGCCCCCTAGGGGGGGCGCCTGCCCTAGGAGATGGGATCTCCAAGGGGGGCAGCAGCCAAGGGGGTGGCTTGCCCCCCAAGGCAAGTGGAGGCGCCCCCACCCCTAGGGTTTCCAACCCTAGGTGCAGGGGGGCCCAAGGGGGGCGCACCAGACCACTAGGGGCTGGTTCCCCTGCCACTTCATCCCATGGGGCCCTTTGGGATAGGTGGCCCCACCCGGTGGACCCCCGGGACCCTTCCGGTGGTCCCCGTACAATAGCGGTAACCCCCGAAACTTTCCCGATGGCCGAAACTTCACTTCCCATATATAATTCTTTACCTCCAGACCATTCCGGAACTCCTCGTGACGTCCGGGATCTCATCCGGGACTCCGAACAACTTTTGGTTTACTGCATACTCATATCTCTACTACCCTAGCGTCACCGAACCATAAGTGTGTAGACCCTACGGGTTCGGGAGACATGCAGACATGACCGAGACGCCTCTCCGGTCAATAACCAACATCGGGATCTAGATACGCATGTTGGCTCCCACATGCTCCTCGATGATCTCATCGGATTAACCACGATGTCGAGGACTCAAGCAATCCCGTATACAATTCCCTTTGTCAATCGGTACGTTACATGCCTGAGATTCGATCGTCGGTATCCCACTACCTCGTTTAATCACGTTACCGGCAAGTCACTTTACTCGTACCGTAATTCATGATCCCGTGACCAGACACTTGGTCACATTGAGCTCATTATGATGATGCATTACCGAGTAGGCCCAGAGATACCTCTACGTCATACGGAGTGACAAATCCCAGTCTCGATTCGTGCCAACCCAACAGACACTTTTGGAGATACCCGTAGTGCACCTTTATAGTCACCAAGTTACGTTGTGACGTTTGGCACACCCAAAGCACTCCTACGGTATTCGGGAGTTGCACAATCTCATGGTCTAAGGAAATGGTACTTGACATTTGGAAAAGCTCTAGCTAAACGAACTACACGATCTTTGATCTATGATTAGGATTGGGTCTTGTCCATCACATCATTCTCCTAATGATGTGATCCCGTTATCAATGACATCCAATGCCCATAGTCAGGAAACCATGACTATCTGTTGATCAATGAGCTAGTCAACTAGAGTCTTACTAGGGACATGTTGTGGTCTATGTATTCACACGTGTATTATGATTTCCGGATCACACAATTATAGCATGAATAACAGACTATTATCATGAACAAAGAAATATAATAATAACCATTTTACTATTGCCTCTAGGGCATATTTCCAACAGTCTCCCACTTGCACTAGAGTCAATCATCTAGTTACATTGTGATGAGTCGAACACCCATAGAGTTCTGGTGTTGATCATGTTTTGCCCTAGGGAGAGGTTTAGTCAACGGATCTGCTACATTCAGGTCCGTGTGTACTTTACAAATATCTATGTCTCCATCTTGAACATTTTCACGAATGGAGTTGAAGCGACGCTTGATGTGCCTAGTCTTCTTGTGAAACCTGGGCTCCTTGGCAAGTGCAATAGCTCCAGTGTTGTCACAGAAGAGTGCGATCGGCCCCGACGCATTGGGTATGACTCCTAGCTCAGTGATGAACTCCTTCACCCAGATTGCTTCATGCGCTGCCTCCGAGGCTGCCATGTATTCTGCTTCACATGTAGATCCCGCCACGACGCTTTGCTTGCAACTGCACCAGCTTACTGCCCCACCATTCAAAATATACACGTATCCGGTTTGTGACTTAGAGTCATCCAGATCTGAGTCGAAGCTAGCGTCGACGTAACCCTTTACGACGAGCTCTTCGTCACCTCCAAAAATGAGAAACATATCCTTAGTCCTCTTCAGGTACTTCAGGATGTTCTTGACCGATGTCCAGTGTTCCTTGCCGGGATTACTTTGGTACTTTCCTACCAAACTTATGGCAAGGCTTGTATCAGGTCTGGTACACAGCATGGCATACATAATAGACCCTATGGCTGAGGCATAGGGGATGACACTCATCTCTTCTATATCTTCTGCCGTGGTCGGGCATTGAGATGAGCTCAATTTCACACCTTGCAACACAGGCAAGAACCCCTTCTTAGACTGATCCATATTGAACTTCTTCAATATCTTATCAAGGTATGTGCTTTGTGAAAGACCTATGAGGCGTCTCGATCTATCCCTATAGATCTTGATGCCTAGTATGTAAGCAGCTTCTCCAAGGTCCTTCATTGAAAAACACTTATTCAAGTAGGCCTTAATGTTGTCCAAAAATTCTATATCATTTCCCATCAAAAGTATGTCATCTACATATAATATGAGAAATGCTACAGAGCTCCCACTCACTTTCTTGTAAACGCAGGCTTCTCCATAAGTCTGCATAAACCCAAATGCTCTGATCATCTCATCAAAGCGAATGTTCCAACTCCGAGATGCTTGCACCAGCCCATAAATGGATCGTTGGAGCTTGCATACCTTGTTAGCATTCTCAGGGTCGACAAAACCTTCCGGCTGCATCATATACAGTTCTTAATTAAGATGACCGTTAAGGAATGCCGTTTTGACGTCCATTTTCCATATCTCATAATCATAGTATGCGGCAATTGCTAACATGATTCGGACGGACTTTAGCTTCACTACGAGAGAGAATGTCTCATCATAGTCAACCCCTTGAACTTGTCGATAACCCTTAGCGACAAGTCGAGCTTTATAGATGGTAACATTACCATCCGCGTCCGTCTTCTTCTTAAAGATCCATTTGTTTTCTATCGCTCGCCGATCATCGGGCAAGTCTGTCAAAGTCCATACTTCATTTCCATACATGGATCCTATCTCGGATTGCATGGCTTCAAGCCATTTGTTGGAATCTAGGCCCGCCATTGCTTCTTCATAGTTCGAAGGTTCACCGTTGTCTAACAACATGATTTCCAGGACAGGGTTGCCATACCACTCTGGTGTGGAACGTGTCCTCGTGGACCTACGAAGTTCAGTAGTAACTTGATCCGAAGTACCTTGATCATCATCATTAACTTCCTCTTCAGTTGGTGCTGGCACCACAGGAACATCTTCCTGAGCTGCGCTACTCACTGGTTCAAGACGTAGTACTTCATCAAGTTCCACTTTCCTCCCACTTACTTCTCTCGAGAGAAACTCTTTCTCCAGAAAGGACCCGTTCTTGGCAACAAAGATCTTGCCTTCGGATCTGAGGTAGAAGGTATACCCAATGGTTTCCTTAGGGTATCCTATGAAGACACATTTTTCCGACTTGGGTTCGAGCTTTTCAGGTTGAAGTTTCTTGACATAAGCATCGCATCCCCAAAATTTTAGAAATGACAGCTTAGGTTTCTTCCCAAACCATAATTCATACAATGTCATCTCAACGGATTTAGACGGTGCCCTATTTAAAGTGAATGTAGCTGCCTCTAGAGCGTATCCCCAAAAAGATAGCGGTAAATCGGTAAGAGACATCATAGATCGCACCATATCCAATAAAGTGCGATTACGACGTTCGTACACACCGTTACGCTGAGGTGTTCCAGGCGGCGTGAGTTGTGAAACGATTCCACATTTCCTTAAGTGCATACCAAATTGGTGACTTCAATATTCTCCTCCACGATCTGATCGTAGGAACTTTATCTTTCGGTCACGTTGATTCTCTACCTCATTCTGAAATTCCTTGAACTTTTCAAAGGTCTCAGACTTGTGTTTCATCAAGTAGACATACCCATATCTACTCAAATCGTCAGTGAGAGTGAGAACATAACGATATCCTCCGCGAGCCTCAACGCTCATTGGACCGCACACATCAGTATGTATGATTTCCAATAAGTTGGTTGCTCGCTCCATTGTTCTGGAGAACGGAGTCTTGGTCATTTTTCCCATGAGGCATGGTTCGCATGTGTCAAATGATTCATAATCGAGAGACTCTAAAGTCCATCAGCATGGAGCTTCTTCATGCGCTTGACACCAATGTGACCAAGGCGGCAGTGCCACAAGTATGTGGGACTATCGTTATCAACTTTACATCTTTTGGTATTCACACTATGAATATGTGTAACATCACGTTCGAGATTCATTAAGAATAAACCATTGACCATCGGGGCATGACCATAAAACATATCTCTCATATAAATAGAACAACCATTGTTCTCGGATTTAAATGAGTAGCCATCTCGTATTAAACGAGATCCAGATACAATGTTCATGCTCAAACTTGGCACTAAATAACAATTATTGAGGTTTAAAACAAACCCTGTAGGTAAATGTAGAGGTAGCGTGCCGACGGCGATCACATCGACCTTGGAAGCATTCCCGACGCGCATCGTCACCTCGTCCTTTGCCAGTCTCCGTTTATTCCGTAGTTCCTGCTTTGAGTTACAAATATGAGCAACCGCACCGGTATCAAATACCCAGGAGCTACTACGAGTACTGGTAAGGTACACATCAATTACATGTATATCACATATACCTTTAGTGTTGCCGGCCTTCTTGTCCGCTAAGTACTTGGGGCAGTTTCGCTTCCAGTGACCACTTCCCTTGCAATAAAAGCACTCAGTCTCAGGCTTGGGTCCATTCTTTGACTTCTTCCCGGCAACTGGCTTACCGGGCGCGGCAACTCCCTTGCCGTCCTTCTTGAAGTTCTTCTTTCCCTTGCCTTTCTTGAACTTAGTGGTTTTATTCACCATCAACACTTGATGTTCTTTCTTGATCTCTACCTCCGCTGATTTCAGCATTGAATATACCTCAGGAATGGTCTTTTCCATCCCCTGCATATTGAAGTTCATCACAAAGCTCTTGTAGCTCGGTGGAAGCGACTGGAGGATTCTGTCAATAACCGCGTCATCCGGGAGATTAACTCCCAGCTGAGTCAAGCGGTTGTGCAACCCAGACATCTTGAGTATGTGCTCACTGACAGAACTATTTTCCTCCATCTTACAGCTGAAGAACTTGTCGGAGACTTCATATCTCTCGACCCGGGCATGAGCTTGGAAACCCATTTTCAGCTCTTCAAACATCTCATATGCTCCGTGTTGCTCAAAACACTTTTGGAGCCCCGGTTCTAAGCTGTAAAGAATGCCGCACTGAACGAGGGAGTAATCATCAGCACGAGACTGCCAAGCATTCATAACGTCTGGGTTCTCTGGGATGGGTGCTTCACCTAGCGGTGCTTCTAGGACATAATCTTTCTTGGCAGCTATGAGGATGATCCTCAGGTTCCGGACCCAGTCCGTATAGTTGCTGCCATCATCTTTCAGCTTGGTTTTCTCTAGGAACGCGTTGAAGTTGAGGGTAACGTGCGCCATTTGATCTACAAGACATATTGTAAAGATTTTAGACTAAGTTCATGATAATTAAGTTCATCTAATCAAATTATTTAATGAACTCCCACTCAGATTAGACATCCCTCTAGTCATCTAAGTGGTACATGATCTGAGTCGACTAGGCCGTGTCCGATCATCACGTGAGACGGACTAGTCATCATCGGTGAACATATCCATGTTGATCGTATCTTCCATACAACTCATGTTCGACCTTTCGGTCTCTTGTGTTCCGAGGCCATGTCTGTACATGCTAGGCTCGTCAAGTTAACCTAAGTGTTTATGCATGTGTAAATCTGTCTTACACCCGTTGTATGTGAATGTTAGAATCTATCACAACCGATCATCACATGGTGCTTCGAAACAACGAACTTTCGCAACGGTGCACAGTTAAGGGGAACACTTTCTTGAAATTATTATGAGGGATCATCTTATTTACTACCGTCGTTCTAAGTAAACAAGATGCAAAAACATGATAAACATCACATGCAATCAAATAGTGACATGATATGGCCAATATCATATTGCTCCTTTGATCTCCATCTTCGGGGCTCCATGATCATCTTCGTCACCGGCAAGACACCATGATATCCATCATCGTGTCTCCATGAAGTTGCTCGCCAACTATTACTTCTACTACTATGGCTAACGGTTTAGCAATAAAGTAAAGTAATTACATGGCGTTCAATCATTGACACGCAGGTCATACAATAATTAAGAAAACTCCTATGGCTCCTGCCGGTTTTCATACTCATCGACATGCAAGTCGTGATTCCTATTACAAGAACATGATCTCATACATCACATATATATCATTCATCATTCATCACAACTTTTGGCCATATCACATCACAAATCATATGCTGCAAAAACAAGTTAGACGTCCTCTAATTGTTGTTGCATGCTTTACGTGGCTGCAATAGGGTTCTAGCAAGAACTTTTTCTTACCTACGTTAAAGCCACAACGTGATTTGCCAACTTCTATTTACCCTTCATAAGGACCCTTTTCATCGAATCTGCTCCAACTAAAGTGGGAGAGACAGACACCCGCTAGCCACCTTATGCAACTAGTGCATGTCAGTCGGTGGAACCTGTCTCACGTAAGCGTACGTGTAAGGTCAGTCCGGGACGCTTCATCCCACAATACCGCTGAAGCAAAATAAGACTAGTAGTGTCAAGAAAGTTGACAACATCTACGCCCACAACAAGTTTGTCCTACTCGTGCAAAGAGAACTACGCATAGACCTAGCTCATGATGCCACTGTTGGGGAACGTTGCAGAAAATAAAAAATTTATACGCTTTCACCAAGATCAATCTATGAGCTCATCTAGCAACGAGAGAGGGGAGTGGATCTACATACCCTTATAGATCGCGAGTGGAAGCGTTCAAGAGAACGGGGTTGAGGGAGTCGTACTCGTCGTGATCCAAATCACCGGAGATCCTAGCGCCGAACGGACGGCACCTCCGCGTTCAACACACGTACAGTTGAGGAAGACATCTCCTCCTTCTTGATCCAGCAAGGCGGAAGGAGAGGTTGATGAAGATCCAGCAGCACGACGGCGTGCTGGTGGATGCAGCCGTGATCTCGGTAGGGCTTCGCCAAGCTTCTGCGAGAGGGAGAGGTGTAGCAAGGGGAGAGGGAGGCGCCAAGAGCATGGGTGCGGCTGCCCTCCCTCCCCCCTCTTTATATAGGCCCCCTAAGGGGGGCGCCGGCCCTAGGAGATGGGATCTCCAAGGGGGGCGGCGGCCAAGGGGGTGGCTTGCCCCCTAAGGCAAGTGGAGGCGCCCCCACCCCTAGGGTTTCCAACCCTAGGCGCAGGGGGGCCAAGGGGGGCGCACCAGCCCACTAGGGGCTGGTTCCCCTCCCACTTCAGCCCATGGGGCCCTCCGGGATAGGTGGCCCCACCCGATGGACCCCCGGGACCCTTCCGGTGGTCACGGTACAATACCGGTAACCCCCGAAACTTCCCCAATGGACGAAACTTCACTTCCTATATATAATTCTTTACCTCCGGACCATTCCGGAACTCCCCGTGACGTCCGGGATCTCATCCGGGACTCCGAACAACTTTCAGTTTACTGCATACTCATATCTCTACAACCCTAGCGTCACCGAACATTAAGTGTGTATACCCTACAGGTTCGGGAGACATGCATACATGACCGAGACGCCTCTCCGGTCAATAACCAACAGCGGGATCTGGATAACCATGTTGGCTCCCACATGCTCCTCGATGATCTCATCGGATGAACCACGATGTCGAGGACTCAAGCAATCCCGTATACAATTCCCTTTGTCAATCGGTACGTTACATGCCCGAGATTTGATCGTCGGTATCCCAATACCTCGTTTAATCTCGTTACCGGCAAGTCACTTTACTCGTACCATAATGCATGATCCCGTGACCAGACACTTGGTCACATTGAGCTCATTATGATGATGCATTGCCGAGTGGGCCCAGAGATACCTCTCCGTCATACGGAGTGACAAATCCCAGTCTCAATTCGTGCCAACCCAACAGACACTTTCGGAGATACCCGTAGTGCACCTTTATAGTCACCCATTTATGTTGTGACGTTTGGCACACCCAAAGCACTCCTACGGTATCCGGGAGTTGCACAATCTCATGGTCTAAGGAAATGGTACTTGACATTTGGAAAAGCTCTAGCTAAACGAACTACACGATCTTTGAGCTATGCTTAGGATTGGGTCTTGTCCATCACATCATTCTCCTAATGATGTGATCCCGTTATCAATGACATCCAATGCCCATAGTCAGGAAACCATGACTATCTGTTGATCAACGAGCTAGTCAACTAGAGGCTTACTAGGGACATGTTGTGGTCTATGTATTCACACGTGTATTACGATTTCCGGATAACACAATTATAGCATGAATAACAGACTATTATCATGAACAAAGAAATATAATAATAACCATTTTACTATTGCCTCTAGGGCATATTTCCAACAGGTACATCCCATGGGATCACCGTGGAACATGTGGGATCCAACATGGGTATCCAGATCCTGCTGTTGGTTATTGGCCGGAGAACGTCTCGGTCATGTCTGCATGGTTCCCGAACCCGTAGGGTCTACACACTTAAGGTTCGGTGACGCTAGAGTTGTTATAGGAAATAGTATGTGGTTACCGAAGGTTGCTCGGAGTCCCAGATGAGATCCCGGACGTCACGAGGAGTTCCGGAATGGTCCGGAGGTGAAGATTTATATATGGGAAGTCCAGTTTCAGTCGTCGGAATGGTTTCAGGGGTTATCGGTATTGTACCGGGACCACCGAAAGGTGTCCGGAGGTCCACCGGGTGGGGCCACCTGACCCGCGGACTTAATGGGCTGAATATGGGAGGGAACCAGCCCCCTAGTGGGTTGGTGCGCCCCCCCAAGGGCCCAAGGCGCCTAGGGTTTGAAAACCCTAGGGGAGGGGGGGCGCCTCCACCTTGCTTGAGGGGCAAGTCTCCCCTCCTGGCCGCCGCCCCCCTCTAGATGGGATCTAGAGGGGTCGACCCCCTCCCCCCTTCACCCTATAAATAAAGGGAGGGTTGGATAGCTGCAGAACCCCTTCCCCTGGCGCAGCCCCTCCCTCCTCCAACACTTCCTCCTCCTCTGTAGAGCTTGGCGAAGCCCTGCAGAAAATCCACAAGCTCCACCACCACGCCGTCGTGTTGCCGGAGCTCTCCCTCAACTTCTCCTCTCCCCTTGCTGGATCAAGAAGGAGGAGACGTCCCCGGGCTGTACGTGTGTTGAACGCGGAGGCGCCGTCCGTTCGGTGCTAGATCGGATCTTCCGCGATTTGAGTCGCCGCGAGTACGTCTCCATCATCCCCGTTCTTGTAATGCTTCCGCTTAGCGATCTTCAAAGGTACGAAGATGCACTCCCTCTCTCTCTCGTTGCTAGAATCTCCTAGATTGATCTTGGTGGTACGTAGGAAAATTTTGAATTATTGCTACGTTCCCCAACACCCCGACCAGCACGACAAGCAGCGGGGGATTGGCCGCCCTGCTGCATCGGCAGCGAGTGCGAAAGGAGTGAAGTAACAGTAGCCATGACGACCTCGATGGGGGTGGGGGATGGAGGGATGTTTGACGTCGGTGAAAAATTCCACCGCCACTTTCCTCGGAATCTTGGCTTCGCCGAGCGGCTTCTTTAGTGACGACGAGACATGAGGGAGGGGGAGGAGGTGGCGGCGGCGGCGACTCGGTGCCTGCCTGAGCCACCTAATGGAAGCGACACATGGGTGTGATCCCTTTTTTCAAGACGTGGGCGTAACAAGTTTTTTTTTTTCTAGTGGAGGGATATGGCTGCTTTTTTTTCATGCTAATGTTACGTCACTTGGATAGGACTTCGTGAATTCTCATCTAGACGAAAGCCAGCCACAACCATTTTCCAATGATCAGTATTTTTTAGGTTTGGTTGCAATTTTGTGTGCCAATGACAGACATGCACATGATTGAGCCACTCAGATGAGATATGGCCAGTTCTCTATCTCCGAGAGAAGGACGTACATACGGTGTGCGGTTTTCCGATCTTGGGTTTAAGCACATGCATGCATGCTTGCTTTGCATACACACATGCATGGCCGAAGAACACAACATGTGAACGCTAGGCGAGCCGTCAATAGTTCCCGTACGTTGTTGGTGCTATGTAGTAATCCGGCCCACTCCCAAAACGGACACGGGACAATCCTGGACATGAAGCAAACAGAGAAAGGCAGATTCCAATGCGATTGCATCCGGTTGTTTTCCGCTTACAACCCAGCACCATCTCAACGGCCACTATGCATCTCAACCGAACCGTTGCGGGAGGAAACACATGTGCAGTTTCACACAAATGTTCAGCAACCAATTCTGGGATCTTCTGCGATATGTTTAGCAACCAACAATCAATCCATCAATTTAATTCGGAGATATATATACAGATATAATTGGCTCCTATTAGTACTTCCTTGGTAGTATTTGGATTTGAGCCATGAATGCATGAATACATCCATGTATTATGTATACATGCAAATTTTGCATTTACTATTTCCATGAAATGCTTGCTCATGCCTCAGGGAAGGAAATCTTGTGATTTTATGCTGATCATTAGTTTTTGGGAAACGTTTGGAGACGGTGCGCCGGCCGAAGCTTCGGCCGGTCGCCCGCTACCTCGTGCTCCTGTGTCGACGAGACCTGCATCAGCACCCCATCTGCTGCAGCCCAATCTCGCAGGCGAGGCCGCCGTCCACCCCCGCATCGCGTCCCTACCCCGCTGCAGCCCAATCTCACCGGTAAGGCCGCCGTCTACCCCCCGCATCGACCCTCTACCTGCGGTAGCCCAATCTCCCTGGCGAGGCCGCCGTCCACTGCACGGCCGGCGATTTCCCCACGCGCACGACACGTCCACCCCCTACCTACAGTATTCACGCGCGCGCATCCCCTTCCTCCTCCTCCCCGGGCTGTGTTTGGGCCATCACAAGCTCCATCGCCGGCGGCCAAGCGCTCCCTCGCCGACCGCCATGGCTGCCTGCAGCCATGCCCGGATCCTCCCGCGTATACAAGTGTTGCAACCGTCACCTAGAAAAGCTTCAACAGCCGTTGAAAAAAGCTTCAACCATAGACATAGAAAGCTTCAATGGCACTGCACAACAAGGGAAAGCTGCAACCGTTGTTGGATTTTGCTGCTACCGGCAAAGCTTTCTGCTACATCCATCAGGCAGAGCTGCGACCTCGCTAGGATGACAATGATTTTTTTCCTGCAACCGTAGCAGGATTTTGCTACTACCCTAGGAGGTTTTTGCTACATCCATGTAAGGCGGAGCTGCGATCTCGCGAAGGTGGCGACGGCGTTTTTGCTGCAACCATAGTTTGATTTTGCCACTACCGGTGAAATTTTTTGCTACATCCATTCAAATGGTGTTGATTGACTCACGGCCGCCGTCGACGTATTTTTCCTGCAGCGAGCATCAATGGCGAGGGCGACGGAGCTACAACCTTCATCGTCAAGAGCTGCAACCGTAGGTGGAGCTGATGCATTGGTCGAGGCGAGAACGAGGCCGGGAGGGTGGGGGACCGTTGACGAGGACGGCCGGCGAGGGCGGGGTCCGGTAGGCGACGAGGATGACCGGCGAGGGTGGGGACTGACGACGGGGACGACCACCGGAGGGGATAGGAGGCGCGGTGTCGTGCTCCCCGAGCGGGAGATGCGGATCCAGGCCGCCTGCGCGAGAAA
>NC_041381.1:659985097-659995159 GCF_002162155.2 Triticum dicoccoides
CCTGGATCCAACGGCCGCCTGACTCACATCTGATGGCCTGGGCTGGACCGGCCGAAAGTTTCGGCCGGTGAGCCGGCGCCTATAAGCGCCCTTAGTTTTTTCCTGCTTTGATTGGATCCCAAATATACACGAGTATATATACTGACCAAACAATAGACTGGTAACGTATTGTAACTGACGCCTAGCTTTTTCACATCCGGCCGCCCGGAAAAGTAAGAAACGGAAGGCGCAGCAGTGTAAAAAACCTTCTATAAATCCTCCTTACTCTACGCAATTTCTGGATGGCATTTTCTGATCTTTGATCTTCCCCAACAAGAAAATTTCCCCTACCCGATATATACATGCCGCCTATGTACAATCCCCGTCGCCCATCGCCAGTTCGCCATCCATCCACTGATCCCGTCTACTCCTCCTTGACCACGGCGGCGACGCGCGCGGCAATGGCGACCTCCTCCGGGCCGGCGGGCACGGCCACGGCGGCCCCGCGCCGCAGGACCAGGTCGACGGTGCTCCTGATGGCCAACTACGCGGCGCTTCTGATCGGGTCCGTCGTCTCCAGCCTGCTCTCCCGGTTCTACTTCCAGCACGGCGGGCAGAACAAGTGGGTGGTCACGCTTGTGCAGTCCGCGGGGTTCCCGACGCTCGTGGTCGCCGTGTTCCTCGCCGGCCGCCCCGCCTCGGCGCCTCGGCCGTTTCTTTGGTTCTCGCGGAGGTTCCTCGCCGTGTGCCTGTTCATCGGCGCGCTCATGGGCGTCAACAACCTGCTCTTCGCCTACAGCTCGTCGCTCCTGCCGGTGTCCACCTCGTCTCTGCTGCTGTCCACGCAGCTCGCCTTCACGCTCGTCCTCGCCGTCGCCATCGTCCGCCACCCGCTCACCTTCGTCAACCTCAACGCCGTCGTGCTCATGACGCTCTGCTCCGTGCTCCTCGCGCTCCGGTCGGGCGACTCGGGGGAGAGCCCGGACCGTAAGGGGTACATCATCGGCTTCGTCGTCACGCTCGGCGCCGCGGGGCTCTTCTCCGCGTACCTTCCCGTCATGGAGCTGCTGTACAGGGAGGCGGTCTCCGGCGGGTTCATCCTGGCGGTGGAGGTACAGGCCGTGATGCAGGCCATGGCGTCCGTCGTGGCGGCGATAGGACTCGCGGCGACCGGCGGTTTCAGCAACGATGTGGCCCACTGGAAGGGGTCCCACGCCGTGTACTGGGTCGTGGTTGCGACGCTGGTGGTGACGTGGCAGGCGTGCTTCATGGGCACCGCCGGCGTGATCTACCTAACTTCGTCGCTCCACAGCGGCGTGTGCATGGCAGCGGTGCTCACGGCCAATGTCATTGGCGGCGTCGTGGTGTTCGGCGACCCTTTCGGCGCCGAGAAGGCCGTCGCCACCGCGCTCTGCGTCTGGGGCCTCTCCTCGTACCTCTATGGCGAGTACACTAAGAACAAGAAGAAGGCCGCTGATGATCAGGACGACGACACCATCCTCCCCGGCGCCCGTGACGACGGCGAGCACAAGAGCCTCACCGCCGGCAGCCGCGAGCCGGGAAGCGAAACCGTCTGAAGCAAACGGGACAGCGCCGGCCACAGGGGTACGTATGAACCATGTGATCGATAAGCACGTTGCAATTGTTGCAATGGAAACTGAAAATTTCTTAGTACCCCGAGAAAGCAAAGTGGCAGGATAGATGATGCATTATGTGTAGACGTGTCATGCTACATCGATTAGGCAATGAGTTATATTTACAGCTTACAAAGGGACAAGAATGGCGTGGTGATGATGACCGATGCTTGTTTGGTGGGCTGCTATGTATCTTGCTAGCTTGTGAGGTTCTCAGAATGGATGCATGTTGCACTTGCATGGGTGTGTGAAAAACTTGCACATTAATGTAGTACCATCAACAGGGACATGCCATCCATATATATCTTTGCTTGAGATCGATATGGTATTATTTTTTTCCTGATTTGTTCCTGCAATGCATCAATTGGCAACAGTTTACCTAGTTAGCGAGCTAGCTAACTGGCCTGCTCTGAAACTGTGTGACATTTCGCCCCTTGTTGTCATGCCATGGCTCCTTATCCTTATACTGTGTGTACATGAGGTATCGGTTATTGGTATGGACCATGACTTCTGTTTAGACACCAGCAGTATATGCATATCTTTATTTTTTTACTTGATATAGGAAGAAATATGATAGTTCCTAGGTACTCACTCCGTTCACAAATATAAGACGTTTTGGGTATTTTCGATGTAGACTACATACAGACTGAAATAAGTGAATGAATACACTAAACATGTGGAGATACTCCCTCTTGTGCGGATGTGGAGTTTTTAAGCTCGAGCTCAAATGCTCCTCTATGAACAGTAAATTCGAAAAAAATGAAAAAAAATCTGAATACTTTTGTGCCTGACTCTAAAGAATGTTTGGAGTGCATGAGAAAATTCAGCACAAAATCACATCAGTGCAAGGCGTGATTGAAAATGTTACTTTCAAATGCATTTTGGAGCTCTGAATTTGTTTTTATTGCCACGATTTGCCCCAATGTGATTTCGTGATGAAAATTTGCATGCACTTCAAACATTTCTTAAAGTCTGCCACAAAAAAATCAGAATTTTTTGAATTTGTTTTTTATTTTTATTTTTATTTTACTGTTTACGACAGGAGCATTTGAGCTCGAGTTTAGAAGGATACTTTCGATCTGGACCTTTTTATTCTGCGTGTAAGATTTGTATAAAGTGAAACTTTGCAAAGTTTGATCAATTTTATATTACAAAATATCAAAATCTACAATACCAAATATATAAAATATGAAATTACATTCCATAATAAATATATCAATATTGATTTTTGTATTGTGAACATTTCTATAAGTTTGGTCAAATCAAAGATACTTTTACTTCAGACAAATCTTATATGCAAGGAATACATCAAATTCAGAAAAATGTTAGAACCTTTTATATTTGTGAATGGAGGGAGTATTAACTAGCAATAGAACGCATTTCCACCGTGTGTGGAGTGGCAAACACCTTTTTCATGCTCGTTGTCCCATCACCAAACAACCAACATTTGTCGCTCCACAAATTAATCTCTATTATAGTTAGACACCAACAAGACATGTGCCTTTTTCCTTCTAAAAAAATACCCATGCACATCTTTAGTTTTGACATGATAGGAAGAATACTCACTAATAGCATCTACAACCGGATATATCAAATATGGCCGCGTCTACAGCAGTGATCAGGCACGCCTCAAATTTCACTAGTAACATCCGGACATCTCATACTAGATTCTTAAATCCATACAAAGACATGCAAACGAAACAAACCTACGTACTACGTCAACAATCAGCTAGCTACTCATCGTCATAGATGTCAACAGTCTTTGTGCCCGGCTCCGGCAGCTGTAGCCGTGGCTCCTCCGGTTGCTCCGCTCTGGCTTCCTCCGCCTCTGTCTCCGTGTCGAGTTCGGCTAAGAGCGCATCGGGCGCCGCCTACTCCTGCCGGGGGAATGCCCGGTTGGCCTCCACATAGGCCTCATCCTGGATTTCATCCAGGATGGCTGTTGCTCCACCATCTCGTCAGACTGGGCGACGGCAAACTCCGCCTCTGCCTGTTCCATGTTGACGCCCGGCAGCTGTTGCTCCGGCTGCTCCGCCCTCTCCGCCTCCTCCACCTCCATCGAAGTCAGCTCCTCCTCTTCTTCCCCTGGTTGCTCCTCCTCCTCCTCCTCCGGCTCCTGCGAGTCAGGAGGCAGCCCGGAAGCGATGCAGGCGACGCGCGCGGCTTGTCTCGACCGGATCTAAAAGCGGCGTTCCGATGTGAGCATTGCGTAGTAGGTGATCTTCCTCCGGACCATGGCGGAACGCTGGAGCGTGGGCAGAGCGCCGAAGCATGGGCAGAGTGCCGGAGCAGGAGAGGGAGGAGGTGGATGGGCTCGGACTGGCGGTGCGGAGAGGGAAGGTGGATGGACTAGGGTTGCGAGACTCCGGCCGGGTTAAATAGGCGGATTTTCCCTCGGGCGGCGAGCCAGAGCGGCACCACACGGTGTTCACACCACATTGACAGTGGAGGCGTCCGTCGGACCGCCGGGTTTCCGGGCGAGTCCGCATGGGACCCCTTCGCCAGTCCTAAGTGGCGGGCGTGCCCGGGCGCCCCTATATCCTCCCCATATTTGGGCTGGATATGAGGGGTGCCGGACAGCCCGGGCATTTTAGGCCCATTTGATCGGGGCCATCTGGGTCAGAAAATTATGACCGGTCAGTGACCGGGCGGCCCGCCCGGGCATATGAGACGGGTTTGGGGCGCCCGGCTGTAGATGCTCTAATACGAGGGTCCCTTTTTTCCAACAAAAGATGAATTTTATGAACTCAAAATAAAGCCATCACTAATCATGTCGTCCAAGAGTAAGTAAATGCTTCTGCCATGAAGAAACCTTTAAACGATATGTTCCCCATCAAACTTCACCAGTTGCATGTTTAGATATTCCACCGAAACCAATGCCTCTACGCCATAGTCGCCATGATAACAGAGCTCTATCGCTATTGAGGAGCTGGAGTTCGAGAAAAGGCTATGTCGTGATCTTCGGATCGCACGATTCGACTTTAACTTAGTCAATCTCAACATTGCAAATGGTCAGTAATAATGAGCAAAATTTGTCGGGAGAACTAGTCAAAAACTAAGGGGTACTAACCTATATGGCCCGCAGTCCATGGGCCGGGCTTATGGCCCGCCGATCACTAAATTAAGGACTACCGAAACTATGAACCTCTGCATGATAAACATGGAAACCTCCGAAGACTTGTCATATACTTCAAGAATTGCTCTGTAGCCGGTGCATGGACAACCAACCATGTGTGTAATCAAGGTTCCCCGGTACATATATAAGCCGAGGGGTTAGGTCCTTAGAGGCATGATTACCAGCCTTAGGGTTTGGAACACAATCATATGATCTGGAGATAGATCATCTTGTACTCTGTACTTCATCACATCAACATAATAAGAGCAAGACGTATGGTTTTACCTCTTCGAGAGGGCCCGAACCTGGGTAAACATTGTCTCCCAATCGTCCCGTGTTACCATTGTTTCTAGACCTACAGTTAGGAACCCCCTACCCGAGATCCGCCAGTTGTAGCACCGCAATATGGATACTAATTTGGCGCATTTATTCAGATTCATCAAGCACAGTACATGAACACAAACTTCATAAATATATGACTGCATACAAGCATTATAAGAGGCCTCACATTATAATAATTTTGATAGCAGACTACATCATTCCAGCACCAAAGAACATCGGAGTGTCACCATATTTATATCCACCAGTAAAATAAACTGCATATACTGTTCTGACTTCATATTTTTCGCATCTTATTATTATTTGCTTGGCCTTGCGGGAAAAGAATGCCGTGGTTCTCATAGTACTGAGTTGCAGTACACATCCTGGGAGAGAAATAACTAGTCAAAACAAGATAACTAGAAAGCTAAACTTGATTGAAACTGAGAAAAAGATATTATGCATGATAGGTCAAACTTAATATGTCTGTTTGAGATTGCTTTTACCATGAAACTCCTCTCCATTTCATTTCCTCCCTGAGCTTGATTGGTTTCAGCTGCCTTCCATCCTCGGCCGGTTCCAAATTTCATGGATCGAGCTCCTTCAGACAGTCTTCAACGGTGTGCCGTGATCGAGCTCATTCTACGTGAACTTCCTTCACCGTCCAAGGTGGGGATAGCATTGAACGTTCCATAAGACCGTGTTGATTTGAACACATTTGTGGTCTCAGTTGAATTGTGACTTTCCTATAGTTCAACGACGCAGACGAGACATGGAGTGGCGCAACCTTGACGTATGTGATAACTATATTGTTCGCCGGATGTCTTGTAGAGGCTGGACAGTGTAAGCACATAGTCGTTATTGTATGCGTACTCTTGCCGCTTGTTTTGTGACACATATATACACATATGTATTTTAGTTGAAAACTAACAACACAAACACACATTGCATGCAAGGTCTCGAGGCCAGAAGAAGCCACCGAGATGATGGTGTAGAGTGTAGACACAAGTGCTAATGCTACTAGCATGGATCAAACTTAGATGGGAGTTAGGGCATGTTCTGATCTCCTCCCGCTCCACACTTCACAATTTCCTGGAGCAGATAAGAGCCAAACGAAATAACCTCCAGAAGCTGGCTTCGCAAAGCTGTGGTCGATCCTAGTGAAAAAATCTGGAGCGAGGAAGGCCCAGCTCCACCGATTGGAAAAGCTGGAGTTCACCCTATTTATAACATCCCTCGCCTCGCTGTGCACCTAACGGCCCTAATTGGGCTGCTTCCAGCCGGCCCAGTCTGAACCGTACAAGGCCACAGCCCTCCTAGCCAGGCCGCAGCGCTTGAGAAGCTGCAGATGCAGCAGAACGCATCCCAGATCGCACTGATAGACTGGTCGAGCTCTATCATCGGGAAGAGATTCTTTGGAGGCAACGAGCTCGCCTAGAGTGGTTAGCTCACGGGGACAAAAATACGTACTTTTTTCACCTAAGAGCAAGCAGGAGACGAAGGAAGAATCAAATTAAATCCCTTCAGCTACCTGATGGCCGAGTCACAGAGGACAAATATGAGTTGGAGGAAGCTGCAATAGCTTTTTATTCTGACTTATACAGCTCGGAGGGTGTACAAAACATGGAGCAGGTTATTGATACAGTACCCCGTAGAGTCACTGATGATATGAACGCCATCTTGAATGCCCCATACACACAGGACGAGGTTAAAACTGCGTTGTTCCAAATGTTTCCTTTAAAGGCACCGGGCCCTGACGGCTTTCCAGCACACTTTTTTCAGCGGCACTGGGAAGTATGTAGTGACGAGGTAACAAAAGCAGTACTCAGAATTGTGTCTGGAACAGAGTCTGCAGAAAGTATCAATGATATTGTGTTGGTCCTTATCCCAAAGGTAAAGAACCCAACGTTATTAACTCAGTTTCGCCCGATCAGCTTATGTAATGTGTTGTACAAGATTGCTTCCAAGGTTATCTCTAATCGTTTGAAGCTAGTCCTGCCGGATATAATCTCAGAGGAGCAGTCAGCCTTTGTACCTGGGAGATTAATCACAGACAATATTATCACGGCATATGAGTGCCTTCACTTCATGAAACGGAACAAAGCTAAGAAGAACCAACACTGCGCTTTGAAGCTAGATATGATGAAGGCCTATGATAGGGTGGAGTGGTCTTATCTTCAGGCTATTATGACAAAACTTGGCTTCACAGAAGGCTGGGTGAACATTGTGATGAACATGGTCATGTCGGTAAAATTTTCCGTTTTTGTTCAATGGTAAGAAACTTCACCAGTTTACACCTACACGTGGAATCCGACAGGGGGACCCAATCTCCCCTTATTTGTTTTTGATAGCAGCAGAGGGCCTTTCGTGCCTTATAAAATCCAGAGAAGAGTCATCTAACCACAGTGGCATACAAGTGGCTCCAACAGCGCCACCAGTTAGCCATCTGTTATTTGCAGATGATAGCCTGCTGTTTTTCAAGGCAAATGGAGAGGGAGCATTGGGTGTGCTTCAGATGTTGGATACTTATTGCCACACCACACGTCAGAGGATCAACTATGACAAGTCATCAATTTTCTTCAGTAAGGGAGTTCCGGATAGTGTGAGGGCAGAAGTTAAGGGATTTCTCAATGTCCCTAATGAAACCCTCAGTGAAAAATACTTGGGTATGCCATCGGATGTAGGTTCTTCAAAAAATGGTGCTTTCAAATATCTCAAAGACCGCTTATGGAGTAAAGTGCAGGGATGGATAGAAAAGACTATGGCAACGGCAGGGAAGGAGGTTCTTGTCAAGGCGGTGGCTCAGGCAGTTCCGTTCTTTTCTATGTCATGTTTTAAGCTCCCTAGAGGCTTGTGTGAACATCTCACCATGCTGATTCGCAAATTTTGGTGGGGAAGTCCGGATGGTAAGAGGAAACCTGCATGGGTGGCCTGGGAGGACATGACCAAACCAAAGGACATGGGAGGTCTTGGGTTTAAGGATTTCGAGCTGTTTAACCTTTCATTACTTGCAAGGCAGGCGTGGAGGATATTACAGTCGCCAGACTCATTGAGTGCACGTGTTCTCAGGGCTGTTTATTTTCCAAATACATCTATCCTGGAGGCAGCACTCGGAAACCACCCAAGCCAAATTTGGAGAGCCATAGTAGAAGGGAGAGACATACTCAAGATTGGCCTAATTCGTAGAATTGGGGACGGCGCTACCACAAGCATTTGGGCTGACAATTGGCTCCCTAGGGAGGAGATGATGAGACCATATGGTTGCAAGGTACTAAATCCGCCCCAATATGTATCCGAGCTCATCGACCCAACTACAGCCAGCTGGAACATGGAACGCCTGCAGCAAGTTATGCTCCCTATTGACATACCAATCATAACTAGCATCCCGCTTTGCACCAGAATAACTGCAGATTTTTGGGCTTGGAATCATGAAAGGAATGGCCTGTTCTCGGTTAGATCGGCATACAAAATGCTTGTGTACACAAAAGAGCGCCGGGAAGCGTGGCTAGAGGGAGCTGCAGGACCGTCCAACACCGCACGTGAACGCAGTTCTTGGAGGTCATTATGGAGCACTAAGGTACCGGGGAAGATAAGGATGTTTCTTTGGAGGCTTGCTAGGCATTCGCTGCCAACGGAGGATGTCAGAGAACATCGACACATGTCTTCGACAAGCTCATGCGCACTATGTGGCGCTCCAGACTCGTGGCAGCATTCTCTGCTAGAGTGCACAATGTCACGATGCATTTGGGCGTTAGTTGATGGAGAGCTGGCGGAGCAAATGAGGTTAACATCTGAACCAGCCGCAAAATCTTGGTTGTTCTCTATGATCCAAGCACTCTCGCACGAAGCTTTTCTCAGGCTTGCAGTTACTCTTTGGGCGATCTGGTCTGCAAGAAGGAAAGCCATCCACGAAGGAGATTTCCAGAGTCCAGGAGTCACACATGCATTCATAAACAGGTACATGATGGACTTGGAGATCATCAAGGAGAAGTCCCAAATGGCGCACATTGCAACCGGGAACCAGGGACGAGCTGCTGGAAGAACTCGCCCTAGGGCACCGCCACCGGGACATGCCAAAATACACGTTGATGCTGGCGTATCTATCCATCATAGGAGAGGTGCAGCAGCGGCAGTCTGTCGAGACGAGCATGGCAACTATCTGGGGAGCTCCTCCCTAGTGGTCATGGGAGTTCATGATGCGGCTACACTTGAAGCAATTGCCTGTCGCGGGGCGTATGCTTTGGCTGAGGATCTAGCGCTTCACAGCTTTATTGTGGCATCGGATGCAAAGCAAGTGGTTGCTGACATTCACAGCAATGCTAGAGGACCATATGGCTCCATCATCAATGAGATTAGAGCAAGGGCGGTGAATTTCACCAGCAAGATTGTTTTTGAAGGTCGTAGATCAAATATAGATGCTCATAGGTTAGCTAAATTTTTGTTAACTCTAGTACATGGGCGCCATGTGTGGCTTATCAACCCCCATGATTCAAACTGTATCCCACAAACTGTGGTTTTCGATGAATAAAGTTATGTTCATCCCTCAAAAAAAAAGATCGCTGCTTGGAGTTAGAAGCCACGAAAAGAAGTTGGATATGTGAAGTTTTGTGAAGCTAGAGGAGATCAGAACACGCCCTTAGTAAGCTTGCCCTAAAATTTATGCCATTACAAATTGCAACACCAAATGTGAGGCTAGAATTCGATGCTATGGCCCAAGAGGAGAATGGGGATTCTACCAAGTACATCTATTTCACTCGCTATTATGAGAACTGCATTGCATTTGATGCCTCGTGCTGTCGGGTGTTCCGTGTTGGCATTTCGGTTGAGTGCCAGGCAAATGGCTGCCCCTGCAGCCTCAAGTTCCTGTCTCAATCGGCCAATGAGTTACATGTGTGAAATAACGTTTACTCGAATTTAACTACTGTTCGGTGCAATTTGAGTATAAAAAAATTGAGGCACACTTATTTTGTTCCACACACACACACACATACACACACACACACACAGAAGAGAGAG
>NC_041381.1:659995424-659998648 GCF_002162155.2 Triticum dicoccoides
GAGAGAGAGAGAGAGAGAGAGATACGCCACGACATGGTTTAGGATTTGATGCAAATGCAACTCATCATGTTCCTGGGTGATAGCCATGGCTCACGATTTAACTTGAACTGGGGCTTGAGATTTAAGTTTAATTAGGGTACGCCTTTTTTCTTCTACTAAGACCGCTATGTCTCGCGTCTGCATTAGCATTAGCAGTAGCAAAGCCATCACCCATCATGACCTCCAAGAGTAAGTAAACACTTCTACCACGAAGAAACATTTACGTGATGTGTTCCGCATCAAACTTCACCAATTGCATGTTCAGATTTTCCACCGAGACCAATGCGTCAACGCCATAGTCGCCATGATAACGGAGCTCTATTGCTATTGAGGAGATGGAGTTCGAGAGAAGGGTATGCCGAGATCTTCGGATTGCACGATTCGACTTGAACTTAGCCAATCTCAACATCGCAAATGGTCAGTAAGAACCGGTCGAAAACCCAGGTCAGGAGAACTAGACAAAAAGCTTGTGGTTAAATTACGTTAGGGGGTTAACTATACCTTAGAAAAATATTAGGAGAATTGTGTCCCAAATTCGATAGTTTGGGGTGTCTAACATACTTATCTGGTAGGTCCAAAATCTGATAGGCCCTCGGTAGCCCCAGCAGCAAACCCAAAGAACACCCCTAATGGGAGGCTGATCTAAACTAAAGTTAATGCCGAGCAGATTAGAGCATATTTAGAGAAGGGCCCTTTTCCCCGACTTACACTGCTTCCCCATCCACATGTATAGAGCCTCGTGGAACTTAACGAAACTGATGTCGACTGACTAGTACTAGCCCTAGTTAAAGCGGTCGCTAGGTCAACAGAAAATTTACATTGAGTAGGGTAGACATAACATCAAGAGCTCATCCCTTTGTGCTTTTGCCAACGTGAAGCAACAAATAGTTACTGAAAAGAGAAACTCGAGAGGCAAAGCAACAAATAGTTCTTGCAAAAGAGAAACTTGAGATGCATGGTGGCACTTGGTAGCAGAGATGCAATATTCCCAAACCATTATTGGGTAGCACAACATCAACCTCATAAGTTATTTTCCGGGTTTTTTATTTGACTCAAACTCATGGAATGCCCATCCATGATCACTATCTTCAACCTCTCTTTCTCTTGCTACCCCTTTTCCTGACGCTTCTCCTCATCGGTAACGCCAAAATATCCTTTCTCCCGTTGTTGCGCCATTGTTGTAGTCGCTCCCGAGCTCCTCTTCGAACTCAGTCGGAGTCGGAGTCCTCGTCATCCGTCGACATGCCCTTCAGGCCACCCACGCGCTGCAGAATAGCACAAAGCTCAACAAGGTGATCATCCATTTTGGCTACATGCCAAGTCTCTGTCGTGCGAACAGAGAGAAACTGAAAGCCAAAAACACTGAAAGCAAAACGTTCAATGGGTTTGGCTACGATTCTGGCCCCAAGACGGTACTAGGAAAATTAACTGTCTCCAAGACAAAGTACTTCCTCCGTCCAAATTGTCAGCCCCGCTCGTATCTTAAAACAAATTTTCAATATAGATGTCACTTGCAAAATGTGTGATATACTATAATAATTGTATTTTCAGATTTGTATTTGAAAGAAGTTTCTAATAATATATTTTTGTTTAAACATATAACTCATATTTTGTAAGTTGAATTTATGATGGAAATTTAACTCAAACTCTAATGATAAATTTCTGGAACCAAAAACACTGAAGTCGCGTTATAAATCTCTAGAAATCTAATTACAATGCGAAATTTAGAAATAACATACGCAGTTGGATCTAAACAAATATAATTATAATCCTAACGAGGTGAATCACAATAAAAAATATAATCATCAAGAATAATAAAATCATGATGATGATGTGAAGTGCAAATAGCAGTGGAAAAGCTAGTCATTACCTTCTCGGACTTCTTCTCCTTGACTTTGTACCTGGTCCTGTTGGCCTGCCAGAGCCACTCCCCTGGGCAGATGTTCTGCACGGACGAACAAATCGTGTCAGTGATACCAAAACGAACGCATGAAACAAAGGAAAAATTAATAATAATAAAAGCTTTGGGCATGCATGCATACGTTGACTTGCTTCTGGACTATCTCGGGGCGCCTGTGGGGGAACCGCGGCAGCTTGGTGCCCGTCATGGCCAGCCAGTCCTCCTCTTTCTCCTCGTGCGTTAGCTGCGTGACGATCCGCGGCACCACCGGCCTCGCCATGGCCGCCTTCTCCTCCTCCTCCTCCTCGACGGGCGGAGGCACCTCTACCATGGGCGCCTTCCCTTTCTGCTCCTCTGTCGCCTTGATCGACTCCTGACGCTGCGGCTGCTGCTGCTTCTTACGCTCCCCTTTGGGCGCTGGCTGCTGCTTCTCCTCCTTCGCCCCTGGCTGCTTCTCGCTGGCGGCGGTGTGAGGTTCCTCCGAAGAACTGGTCAACAACATTTTTGGCATCAGTAGAACGATCGACAACACGACCAGAACTCAAAAAAGTGTATCTCTTACGGCACCGTATGGGCGTTGTTGGGTTGAAAGGGAGGGCCTCGGTGACACGATCAAAACGATCGACCACATGAAATAGAGCAACAGAACTAACGCATGAGGCAGGACTATGTATGTTGTGCGTAGTAGTATCAATCTATTTTGAGCCACATGAAACTATTAATGTGGCATTAGTGCCAGAGTGTTTGTGAACGGATATGCAAGCTCACTGGAAAGATACTCTATATATAATGCTGGAGATTGGCCAGATTATCTATCCTGGGGATAATCTGGTGATGCTTAATGTGACGTTAGTACTCTACTGGTAGTGAAAAAAAACATGATTAAAATAAACTTCCGTTTCTAAAGATGAAAATAGAAGACTACAAAAAGTGTTTACAAAAATTCGAAACAAACGCAAAAGATTTGCCTCATCTTGTCGATAAAGAAGAAGGTTATTAGAGAGGTTCAAAGGAGGAGACCATTACTCCTCCATAAATGGACACAAAAAGCATACTCTCGCGGCATAATGGAACCCAGGTGCCTTGCACTAGTGGGTGGTTACCCAAAGCTTGGCTTCGGTCTTATTGAGCGCGAAGACGATCATCAGCATGTTAGATGGTGAACATGAATCGTTTATTCAGGATCGCTAGGCCCTAACCTTGTCGTCTGCTGGTAATTCGTGTGACCCTTTTGAGGCATGGATTGCGCTTGCGGCAAAATTACGCATGTTTCTACGTGTTTTTT
>NC_041381.1:659998805-660009547 GCF_002162155.2 Triticum dicoccoides
AAATTGGCAATGCTAGATGCCCAGGCTGATTAGTGTGTGTTCTTGCCGAATGGGAACATAGATACGCCACCGAGAACAAGGTCCTCGCTATCCTTCACACGGAGGAAGAGTACTCGCGTGGTAGAGGTGGGGTCAAGTGGATTACCAAAGGGGATGCAAACACATGCTACTTTCATGCATAAGCGAATGGTCGTAGGCGTAAGTGCTCCATCCAGCGTCCGCAATCGGAGCAGGGGCTCATGTTGGCCAGGAGGAAATCAAGAAGCGTATCTATAGTTTCTACATTAGCAGGATGCGCTCGGATGAGCCCAAACTGATTGTGCTGCACTCTAATCTATGGGTTCACTCGCAGTGCATTTCGCCTGAGGAAATTGCTAAGCTTATGTGCTCCTTCCTAGCTCAAGAGATCGATGCTGAGCTTCTCTCCATGGAAGTGGATAAGGTGTCCGGTCTAGACGGTTAGTCGTTGTCTTCATCCACATGTTCTTGAATTTTCTGAAGGGACCTTTGCTTTCCATCTGCACTGGTTTCACGGTCGATAGGTGGACATATCTAGGTTAAAGTTTGGCGTGCTTCTGTTAATTTTGAAAGTCAAGGGGCCTGATCATTTGCAAATTTCGCCCGATAGCGTTGATCAACGTTCCTTTTAAAATCCGTTGTAAAAAGCCTATGCCTCATGTCCCTCTCTGGTGACCCATCGCGTCATAAATAGACGTCGATCCGTGTTTATTAAAGACTGATACATCCTTGAAGGATCAGTGGCGTTGCATGAGATAATGCACGGAGTTAAGAGATGTAGACAATAGGCTACCCTGCTTAAGTTAGATATCAAAAAAGCTTAAGATTGTGTCAGCTGGGTGTTTCTCCGCGAGGGTTTGCTTCGCAATGGTTTTGAGGCTAGGTGGGTTCAACAAGCATGGGTTGATACAAGGCAATCCTCTACTGCTTGCTCTTTAACTTCGTTGTTGAGGCACTCTCGGCAATGCTCGATAGGGATCGAGCTACTGGGCATATGAAGGGGGGTTGTGTCCCACCTTATTCTGACACAATGATGTTGTTCGAACCGAACCAGCTTAGTATTGCCTCGGTAAAACTAATCCTTCTCTATTTCGAGGTAATGTCGGGGATGAAGGTTAATTTCCATAAGTCCAAGGGGATGGATCACTGGGAGGAATATCATGCTCCAAGTTAGGAGACTTCCCAATCTCGTACTTAGGGTTCCCAACTAATAACAAGAACCTTACAATCTCTGATGGCGAGCCGTTGTGTTGTTCGGTAGCTAAGAGGGTTTACCCATGGGATGCAAAGTCATGTCTTCGGGCGCCAAGCTGATCTTAACAAATTTGAGAATCTCCTATCTTACCATATCCACGATGGACTTGTTCTGATGGGGCTCACGCCAAATTGGACACGCCGCGCTCCAAGTTCTTTTGGCAAGGAGCTGGAGCCAAGAGGAAATACCATGAGGTTAAGTGGGTGACAGTTTACCGTCCAAAAAAGTCAGGAGGCTTGGTCATAATAAATTTGAAACTTATGAACATTTCCCTTATATCCAAGTGGGTTTGGAAGCTCTCCCAAAATGCTAGTGTGCTTTGGGCTAAGCTTTTCGAGGCAAAGTATTTCCTGGACTGCTCTTTTGTTTCGAATCTAAGGTTTGTGGCTGCCCATTTTGGAATGGGATCCAAGCAGTTAAGTCGGCTTTCACTTTGGGGGCAAAGTTTTAGACTATGAATGGCAAGCTCATCCGTATTGTTTGACTCTTGGCTGGATTTGCAGCTGCTTTGGATGGAATTATGTGCTTTGTACTCCATAAAAGTGGAGCCAAATATCTCGGTAGCCGAGGTGTTTTTCTTCTCCCCCTAGTTGTAGCCTTTCATCGTCAGCTAACCACTATTGAGAATGCTAGTCGGAACTCTCTTTGGGATAGGCTCCAATACATGCTCATGTCCAGTGGCGAGGACGTGGTTACGAGGCACCTTACTAGCTCTAGCCAGTTCTCGGTAAAATCACTCTATTCACAACTACCAAAACTTCTTCACTTTTTGTCATGTGCCATATTTGGAAGGACACTACCGCTCAAAGTTAAAATATTCCTGTAGCAAATGTTTAGAAACCACCTGCCAATGTCTAACAATATAGTTAAGCGCAATGATCGTTTGGACGCCCGTTGTGCTTTGTGTGCGGTGTGGAAGGACGCCAACCACGTCTTCTTTAGATATCCTTTTTCGCGCTTTTTGTGGACTGCAGTCCGTGAAGCTTCGGGGCTGCATTGGGATCTAGCCTCTGGTGCGGAGTTGATCATGCTATTGAACTCGTGACGTGGCATGTCCAAACGCGTATGTGGCCATGTGTAGAGCCACTGTTATGGGCCATTCGGCAAAATGACAACAAAATTACGATTGAGGTTGCCCTCCCTCACCCCGCTGACTGCTTTTTCCAATGCAATGTTATGCTGCTCGAGAACCGAAGCGACGTTGATAGCATAGTGTTGGCGATCAGCATGCTATGACGGGTCTACTCGATGGCTTGTTTGTCTCCGCCAGCGTGTTAGGTTCGTGGTGTCCTTTTGGATCCTCCCCGAGCCTGCGGGCTCTGGCTTGGTTTGATGCCCTAGTGATTTATCTCATACTCGGGAAACCAAGTTTCCTCTATGTATTGTGACTTGTTTGTATATTGCCGGTGTGTAGGCTTTATTAAGTTTAAGACGAACACATTTTTTATCTTCACTCTAAAAAGAACCTCGCATTCCTCTTATTCCAAAGTTCCCACACAAGAAGCATGATGGTGGAGGCTACCTCTTTCCTACTTTGGCCACGACCGAGAGTACCGTGGTAATCCACTCCATTGAGTGATGTTCAACTCCAGGGAGGCAAGCCATGCCTTTAAAACCTCGGAAAGATAGATGGAGGGTTTGCACTTGAACAAAATGTGTGTAGCGGACTCAAGCTTCCTCCTAAAAAGTTGACTGAAGCTAGGGTTTGGACATCCTCTCCTCTCTAGACTCGGTAGTCGAAAATCATATTCTTGATGACAAGTCATGAAAAAAACTTGCACTTGGGGGCACCCACTTATAAAACATTGCATGCTTAATCACAATGGTGATGAACCCCTCAATTTGACCCTTATAAGCGGAAGCAGCGGAGTAGATGCCATTTGCCGCAAGCTTCCAAACGATGGCGGTCTCTTGCTGAAGATGAACATGATCAAGCATAGCCCAAAAGGTGCAAACTTGCTTGATGTGATAAACTATGAGTCTCGTGGACATGTCAATTCTCCTCAGCCAAGCATTATCGTGGAGAGTGTGATGAGGACCGAACCACAAGGCAAGATCCGATCTATCGTCACAACCCTATCTTTCACGGCCGTCCATCTTCAGTGCAGTAGCATCTTGCCCCGCACGTGGTGTACATGAAGTAGAGGTTTTGAACCTTGCGGTTGAACACAATATAACCAATCTAGAAGATGGAAACTCATGCGCAAGATAATTTCTATGCAGAAATCACAATATAGAGGTCTTCAAAGATTCCTCCAAAACATAGGATTTTCAGACAGCTTCCCTCAAAACTCGATATGGGTATTTTTCTGCAATATATGTCTATTTCCTAAAAATAACTTGTCGTTACATGGCACACAACATAGGCTTTAATACATGACCCAACTAACTTAGCTTGGAAAGCAAGATGATTGCCCAACTAAATCTCCTGTACATGCTAAAAAATTACCTAAAATCTACAAACTATTAGATTTCTTAGTTTATAGGTTAGCGAGAAATTCTTTACAAACCAAACCAAACACCTTAGATTTCTAGCGTAAATATATACAACTTCTTTTAAATTGGTGCATCACTGTGGTATACTGTGCATGGTAGACCCCAACTACAAGTCTTCCAACACAATATATTCCATGCATGTGAACCTCTCAGCCAAATCTCCCCTTGATTGGAATGAATAAAAATAGCAAGTTCATGCACCTTTCTCTTTATACCGCAGCCCTTAAATAATCCGGCCATCTCTTCTTCAAAGTAGGAAGCCAATCTCTTTGTTTTTGTCACACACACCTTTCTCTGTCTACCATGTCCCGTAAATAATTCGACCATCTCTTCTTCAATGTAGGAAACTAATCTCTCTGTTGTCATATCCAACTCTGAAATTATAACTAAGTTGTTGGTTTCCTTTTACTCATATGATTGATACGGTGGCTGTGAAATGACAAAATAGAAGCATGGACTTTCCTTCTCCTCGGCTCGCCCACATGCATCAATAGCTGGTTTCTTCTTGCTCCCGATTGAAGTTACTTTTGTCCAGTCCGGGATAAACACATTATTTCTCATGTTCAACCCATGCAAAGTAGATGTATGGCTACGACTTATGTACGATGTGCTTTGGCGCTTTATCATCACAGACCGGAATAACACTAAGAATATCATGAACATGTATGGTAGTATCAGCCTCTAGACCTTGAGACGAAACCGACCTCGGTTTTGAGCAAGACCCTTCAGAGATATTTAATTTGTACATTGATCAGAGACCACCGAAATTTCAATAGCTTTGACCATCTTCTTTTCTGCTTCTTTGTGCTCTTTTATCTTCTCAAGGTGTTCTTTCCTCCAAGCAATAAAAGACTCATCATGCACGTGCACGAAGCCATATTTCCGACCCTCATTAATGTGATATGTGTTGGCGCGACTATTATATTTAGCACGGTGCTCCTAGTACTATGTATCTCCCAACAACAAGTGACATGAAACCATCTATATAGGGAACACGTCACACATGACTTCTCAAAAGAATTTTTTCAACAAAATTGATACCTTTGTTCAACAAGTATGGTTGAGACCCTCGGCCTCTGCATCACTGTGATGCACAAAACCATTTATATTAATTGTCAAGCGGAGTACTGAACAAATGCATCTCGGGCCGAAACATTACAGGTTGTGAAAAAACACCTAGGACTAATTCAACTTCTTCCGCGGCAATGCCTTCAATAAGGGATAAACGTCCTCGCTTGTCGTCGCCACATCCTGTCAAAGATGGACCAGACAGGATTTGCATCATGGTTGCCGAGACCAGCACCACAACAAGTAGACAACACCTTCAACAAGGTAACGACGCAAGTTCGTCACTGGTAAGCATGATTAATAAAGCCCAATATAAAAAATTCACCACGGATATGATGGAGTGTTTCAGTTAGCATCTTCATCATGTATGAGGTGATATTAGAATCCATTAGTACTCCATGCGAATAAGGTTAATCGTCCTAAAGTCAGCGATGCATTCATCACCATTCTTCTTTGGGAGGATCACAATGTTGGCCGAATTAAGCCGCTTAATGTGCTTAATAAAGAGTCTGGAAAAATTATTGATCATAGCCATGATGCCATGCTTAATCGTAGCACAACAAGCCTGGGAAAAAGCCCCGACAAAGCGATCCGGAGATGGAGACTTATCCTTAGGCATTTGTGCAATGACATCAATCATTTCCTTCTTTGTGAAAGGGTCTCCGACGCCAGAGAGGTCACAGTTGGAGAACTATAGAATTTCCAATTAAATTCTCTTTGACACCCCTGTGCTTTATGCAACATGGTGGAGAAATGGTCTTGCACCACCCTTGCTTTATCATTGTCGAAAGTAAGCTAGCCGGCTCCCCGCAGAATCTTGTCGATGAAGTTATTGTGCCTTCAAGAATTGATGGAGAGGTAAATTTTTTGTATTTGCACCACCCTCCTTAAGGTTTGAAATGTTCTTTCCAGATTCGTTAGATCGACGACCCTCCACTTTAGCCTTTATCTCAAATCACTCTCCTCTAGTGAAATCGGTAGGGAATCTATTTTTGTATAGAATCTAAGGATGACCTCAAGCGCCATGTACAACTGAATCTTGGAGGTAGAGAAAACAGTATTGCTCCACCACCGAAGAAGGATGTTGGTGCAATTTAATTTGTCAAAGAGGGCCCTACATGGCTCCTTGTGTGGCAAGGGCTTCCCCCAAGCCTCCACAACAAAATTCCAAAACCCGGAAGCTTGACCCAGAAGTTCTTGAACTTGAATGCGCGCAGCTATTTCAGACCATGGTCACTAGCAAGAAACAAGGGACGATAATCTGATAGGGAGGACGAGGGGGCAGTGAGCACATGATTTTCAAAATGAAGATCCCAATCGGTGTTTCGGAAATAGCTATCTGGCTTGCATAGGCTCAGATACTGCCGCTCATTACGCGAAGTGAACTTCCTATTCTGCAGGTGGATCTCTTTAACCTCGCATGGATCAAGAGTACCACATAAGCGAGTGACGTGCAAAATATTAGTGTGCCTCCTGTTTTTGCATCGTGCTCTATAACTTTGGTTAAATTCATCACTTGTGACTAACCACATGACACCAAGACAAAGTTTGTGGGCGAGGAGCTCTGCAAAAGAACCATCTTTCCGAAGATAGGTCGTGGGTCCATAGGCTGTAATCAGCTTGATCTCGATCATAGTTGATAGATGGAACACCTCGCTGGTGATGCCAGAAGCATCGAGCATGTTGTTGTTCCAGAAAAGCAAAATACCACCCCTAGTACCAAGGGCCGGTGTGACTGGAAAGTTCTTCAGCCTGACGTTGCCAAAGTAAATGATAGTAGCAGCGTCAGTCGTTTCCAACTTGGGTTCTTGAATGTGCACGAGTTTATGAGAGGAGGTCACAATCATCTCAAGGAAAATTGGTATTCTATCATGATAGTTTACCCCATGACATTACAACTAATGATGCTAAGGGTGTGTTCTAACATTGGCAAGAAAGGGTAATCAAGCAGAGCACACAAAGGAACACTTGCACATTAAGAAATAATGGACTACAAACAAGTTCGGACCATCTGTAACCACAGCATTATGCTACAAAGAGGAACAACAAGGTTCGGGAGAATGCCCTCCCCTAAAGACTGACAACAAAAGGCTTGCTAGCATCTGGGACTAAAAGAACTCAAGCAACAACTTGTACACAAAGTTAGACCAAAATCGTGGTTTTGATCAATTCATGTATTTACTAGTCGAGGCTCTGCTCGCCCCCATGCAGGATCAAAACATCCTCCATCGTGATAGCCAGGTCGCAGTCCTGCCTAAAGAGCGCATGGAGTGCGCTGACGGCGACCGACGACAGCTTCTCCTGGAATAGTTTATCAAACTTGGAGATAGCAAGCTGAGTAACATCCTCGCCTCGACGATAATCTCCATATGCCAGTACGGGATCTTGGCAATCACGCAACTAGGGTGGACTTGATTTTGGACTGGAGGCAAGCGTTGTTGAAAAGAAGTGACACAATGTCGGGCTGCAAAGTCGAGCCTATAGCAATGAAGAGTGTGAAGTAGGGAAGGCTAGTGTCAGATGACGAACAAAGTGGCAGATAGGGTCTCAACATTATGGGGTCTAGGGGTTGCGTTCCCATGCTCGTGCGTGAGATTCGACATGGACTCAACCATCAGTGGCGATGCAGAGGCCACTAGTGGCGGCGGTGTTCCCAAGACCGGAGTAGGTGTAGTAGGGTCATGCATATGTGTGAGTGGTAAGCGCATAATAGCTTCCCACGCAGTGGCGTACCATGCGCCACATAAGAGCTCGTGGCATCAGAGACGCAAGCCCACCGTTGGTGAAGCATTGAGAGTGTCGTGCAGTAGCTGAGTGAAACCAGCCCCCACCATGGCCTAGGATGCACCCTTTGACCATAGGACGTGGGAATCAGGGCCAAGACAGTCTTGCCCGCTAAGTTGTGCAGGCACGCGAGGGAGGGCTGTCAACTGTTGTCCTAGAAGCCGACGCATGGCCATCACGGGATGAGCGGATGTGCTAGACAAGCACTGCGTGGGGGACTGTCAAATAATGGTTTGAGGGGGTAGTAATAATTCGAGGTAATTGCACGGGCGGTGTTTGAACTTGCCATGCATGTTTTGCTTTAGTTGCTCTAGTTGCAAAATACCAAAACTGATGTAAAAGTTGGCTTTTGCGTGCAATGCAAAGGTCATCACAAGACATTATTGCTCTCGTGTGGCACTATATTTATGTTTGGAGTTGTCTATTATTCTTACGCGGCACCGAGTGCCTCGTACCTGCCAGTCCATGATTATTTCACTAGGTTGGTCCCACTTGTCTTCTAAGACAATGTTTTTCCGATTGTGTGTCCATGAAATGTGGGTCCCACGTAGCTCAACAGAAAAAAAATGATGGCTGCTACCAATCAACAGACTGATTTCTCAGAAAATCAGTCGACTTCACAATCGTCTGATTGTGCCGTTGATCAGCCCCTCCTCTCATGCAAATCTCTTTGGCAGCATCCTCACATTGTATCAGCCGTCACAACAAAAGCTTATCTCCACGCATAGCTTCCCTGCCGCCAGCGAGAACCATGGGTCACAGCACCATGACGCTACACTACACTGCAGCTCCCCGCCGCCAGTGAGGTCCACCAGTCGCAGCACCACATGGTGCACTGCAGCTCCGCCGCACTGCCAATGAAGACAGTCCCAACACAATGAACGTTGCACTGGAGCAACCACACCCCTCGCCTGCGAGGTCCACCGGTCGTAGCGCCATTTGTTGCATTCCAGCTTCGTCGTGCTGCCGATGAGACGGCTACAACACCATGAACATTGTATTGCAACTCCTCCCCACCGGTCGCAACACGACAAGATCTGCCGTCCCCGACAAGATCTGCAAGGACGCGACACCATGCGCGCTGCACGGAAGCATCCCTGTACGCCGGCAAGATCTGCGATGGTAGCTCCACCACTTGTGTTGTGCTGCAAGCCCCCCACACCCCTCCCCCCGACATGTGCTCCATGGAAGCATCCTCGGACACCGAGGAGAACCAATCGCTCCTCACCTGCAACGCCGGCGGCGTTGCACCAACGTGCTCGGCAACATCGACCATAGCAGCGGCCTACGGCGCCAATGATGCTCGGCAACACAGACGACAACAACAGGCAGCGCAGATGCTGCAAGACAGACGCAGGTGCAGCGGAACGATGGATGCTGGGCTGCCGCACGCCACCTGCGGTTACTCCGGCGAGATCCATAGTGAAAGGTCAGAGAGGCATGCGGAGAAGAAGTGGAAAAATGAGGATCTGGCTCGTGTGTGGAAGAATGAGTGGATCTGAACGCCATCATGATCCTGACTTTGACTTCTCGGGAGCTGTTACCATTGGCCACCATGGCTGGGCCGGAGAAACTCGCGGTTTGGCCTTTCTTAGCCAGGGGCTCAAGGCACGCATCAATATTTGGGAAAAGAGTCTGACCATGGATGCAAGCATCGGTGTGGCATAGTGGAATGGGCTCCTGGAGTTCTGCATGGATAGTGCGTCACATGGAGTACAGATGGAAAAGGTGTCCGGTGGTGAGGACTGAGAAGGAGACTCGCTTTGCCAAGCTTCTACCATGGCATGGTGGGACGTGAAAGAGGACACACGACAGAGAGCGGCTGCGGCGGTGGGAGCCGCGTCAGGTCACGATGTGGCTGAGCTCGCGAAACAGATGCGAAGGACCAAGCGGTGGCTAGCTTGATTCATCACTTCCTCCCATGTGAAAAGAAGGGGTAAGAGGGAGCATGTTGACTTGTTGAGAGAGAGGGAGAGAGAGAGAGAGAGAGAGAGAGAGAGAGAGAGAGAGAGAGAAATAGGTTCGTGGCTTTCTCTCCCGGGGAAACGATCCCATGCAACCAAACGAGTCCAATGCGGCATTAGTGCCAGTGGAGTGATGGATGTATATTTTTCTTGAGTTTTCATTTGTTACCGGGTGTATTATATGATGCTTAATGTGACATTGGTACTGCTGGCATATTATGGAAAGGAAACATGTTGTAAATGGGAAGGCTAGGGAAGGTGTATAAATGAGAAAATAAATCCACCACAGTCCCTAAATATGGACCGAGCCTTGACCCCCTAACTCAAACAAACGAGACCACACCAGACGGGAACCCAGATAATAGTAAGAAAGAAAAAAAGACAAGACCGGCCGTGACCCCCCATGGACCCGCGACTCAAACCCGACCGAGACGACACCACACAAACAAATGTCAAGTACCATGGACGACCCATGGGCGCTGCATGCGTCTACAGAGAATGTCAAGTACAGTATGATCTGTGGACGGGGAGTGCGTACCTGTGGTGCGAGAGGGTGGCAGCATGAGGAGAGATGGTCCAGAGGATGCGACCAAGGGCGCTCGGCGGCGGCATCACCTTCTCCTTCATCCTTGGTTCTTGCTTCTCCTCCTTGAACGTTGGCTGTTGCTCGCCAACGGAGTTGTGAAGCTCCTCCGCGGAGCTGCTCATCATTGTCATCATCTTAGCAACAAATAGTATGACACAACAAGGACGACACGACCAGCTAGAAAAGGTTCTTCTTCATTCAATCCATCAATTACGACGCGTTGGTTAGGTTGAAAGGGAGTATCAACTGATCATTGTCTATGTATATATGTATGTAGACGCCCAGCCAATACATAAATAAGATGGTTACGAGGATCATATTTGTATGTATGTATCTATCTATCTTTCCTGAGTAGAGTAGTAATTTAGCAGTGATGTCACCGGTTCATCCGTCCAGCACCGCGTACACACAAACAATGGTAACTATTAATGGCATTGGTGTGAATGGGTCACTAATGCTTTTTTTTTTCGTTGCGAGATACCTCTATGATGAGTTGATGCTTTAGTGTGATGGATTAAGTGCTACCAGCATGAAAACAAAACATGCTCAATGTGCTGGATGAGTCCAAAAA
>NC_041381.1:660009978-660026378 GCF_002162155.2 Triticum dicoccoides
CTCTCTCTTTCCACCTCTTACATGCGGGCCCCATTTAATGTGCTCGATGGGTCCAAAAAAGTTTATCTGACTGAAGTTGTAAAGAAAGATACAACTGCATGCAACACAAACCAGTAGGGAACTGCGACAAACATGCCAGTAATGATGATGAGTATGGACAATATCGCGAGGCGGAGGGATTTGCGTACCTGCGGAGAGAGAGGGTGACATCGGGAGCAGGGAGCGATAGGTCGGAGATGAGGTTGGGCTCGCGGGCGCCCGACGACAGCATCGGCTTCACCGCCTGTGCCTTGGCGGGGGTCAACTCCGGTTTAGGCGCGGGAGTGTGTGCAGGCGCCTCGCGGCGGCTACGCGAGCGCTTCCTTTGGCCCCACTGAAGCATTACATGGGCATTCGGTGAGGCGATGTCGTTGCCGCCACCGCCACTGACGTTGGATCCCTGGGAGGTGTGCATGACGTTGTTCAAGAGAGGGTGGCTCACAGGGGCAATTGGTGAGTACGCCGGTTGGGGCGGGTACGGAGCGTGACCCCACAATTTGTGTTGCTCAAGTGAGGTGCGGACGATGTCGCTGCTACCGCCGCCACCGACGTTGGGTCCCTGGTGTGTGTGCATGCCGACATTATAGATATGGTGGCTTGCGAGGGCAGCGGATGAGGATGTCGGGCACCCACGTGCCATGTGGTGCTCCAGCGAGGTGCGGGGAAAGTACGACACGAGGCATGAGGTGTCAGTGAAGACGACCGGGGTGCGCTCCTCCTTGCTCTGTGTGGGTCCCGGCGCCGGTGCCATTGGGTTACGGATCATGCTGCTACCGCCGCCATCAGCGAGAGGGAGGGAATGTGGGCTGATTCTCGGGTACCTGCACAGAAAACAAAATCAAACAAATGATCGTGACACGATGTTAACAAGCTATTGGATCGCAACAGAACCAAGTCGAACTTTTGGATACAACATGACATGAACATAAAAAACTACTTCCCCTCTTTGCGGGTTACTAGTAACCGAACAATATTTTTGTAAGTATCTACTCCCTCTGTTCCAAAATAGATGACCCAACTTTGTATTAAAGTTAATACAAAGTTGAGTCATCTATTTTGGAACAGAGGGAGTAGCATGCATGCTCCCAGTAGATAGTTGTGAAGATCATATATGTATGTGAACATGTATCTATCTGTTATCCAAAAACAAACATGTATCTATCTCTTTTTTTGCGGGTGAGTGTACATGTATCTGTCTATCCTGAGTAGACACAAACAAGGACAACGAAAACTATTAATGTCATTGTTTAATGTGATGCATGGATGATTAATGTGATGGATGGATGCCAGTGCTAGCATGGAAACAAAACATAGTGCCGGATGAGTCCAAAAAAAGGTGCAATAGAGTGATGCTGTAAAGAAAGATCGAACTGCATGTAACACGAACCAGAGAGAACGGCGACAAAACAGATAGTATAGCCAAGGGGAGAGGCGTGCGTCGTACCCGTGGAGCCAGAGGGTGCCGGCACGAGGAGGGAGCGCCAGGGCCGCGCTGAGGATGGGACCAGGGCTGCCCGGCGGCGGCATCGTTGCTCGCGCCTGCGCCTTCGCCGCCCTGCGGCTCCTGTACTTGAGGGATTTCCGACGGCGCACCTCGGCGGGCGTCAGCTCGGGTTCGGGCACCGGCGCCTCGCGACGGCTGCGCGAGCGCTTCCCGTGGCCCCACCACTGGAGCGGCAAGGGAGAGTCCGACAAGGCGATGCCGCTGCCACCGCCGCCGCCGAGGTTGGGTCCCTGGGAGTGGGACGTGTGCATGGCGACGTCGTAGCGACGGTGGCTCACGAGGGCGGTGCGGGAGTAGTAGGGCGCAAGGCGTGAGGCGTCAGCGACGGCCGCCAGGGCGCGCTCGTCCTTGCTCGGTTGGCCGGCCGGCGGAGGCGCCTCGGGCTTCCGGCTCGCGCCGCTACCGCCACCATCAGCGAGTGAACCCGGGTTGATTCTCTGGGACCTGCACACATAACAAAATCAAAACAAACAATCCAACATTTGGATGCAGCACGAGACGAACAGCAAAAACTTGTTCCTCTCTTCGGATTCTAAACCAAAATCACTATAGAAGAAAAGAAAAAACACGTTTACACAAAGCAAAACTGAAGTGCGAACCCCGAGCATTCGAAGATCTGTTCGATGGAAATCCGCACAAATTAAAGAGCACACACAGAACTGAAGTGACTGCAGCAACGACATAGAAACAATCGGGCGAAAGAATGAATCCTCGGCAGGAACCAGATCCAATCGGCACTTCGGCAGGCACCAAAAGACACACGCACGCACACCGAAAAGAAAGAAAACATAAATCCGGAGCAGAATCGATCCCTCGGCAGGGAGGAACGAACAACCCACGGAACACGGCACGGGAAGAACACCGAGAGCGAAATCGCGGCGGCGAGAGGGCTACCTGATCATGTGGTTCACGTCCATTTCGGCGGGGCTGGGTTTGGAGGGGCGTCGGGAGCAGCGTCACAGCCTCCTCCTCGTCTCCCTGGCTGCCGATCACCACACACACACTCCCCTTCCACTCTCTGCCTTGTCCTCGTGCTCTCTAGCCTCTACAGATATGCTGCTAGCTAGGGCCTCCGCTAATGCGCACCCACCATTGTCCCGTGCGCAATGCTTCTCCTGAGGCGTGAGCGTGACGATCCCCGCGCTCACGTGACCCATCAACACTTGACGTCGCACTGAGTGGATAAGCGCCGTTGGTTTTAGACTAATTAATGCATGCTTATCTATCAGCAAAAAACAAATGCTTATCTATCTATACATGTGCTTCCAGCCAAAGAGGCAAACATGTAATAGCATCTCTAATGTTGGTAGCCATTGAGATTGATTTTTATGCTAAAAGTACCATCGTTCTTACTACATCTAAAATGGATATATATGCCTTTCACTTCTGTATAGGTTCGAATATAGATATGGCGTATCATGCCTAAATTAGAAAATTGATTTTCTTTTTGTGACATGAAATGGAAGGTGTTATGATCTAATGTACTATTGACACTCTTTTCATATGAAAGCAAAAAATGCCTTCCACTTCACTAAACGGTACCATATATTTGGGGCATCTCGCGTGCCCCGGTAAAAAGTTTCTTTTTTTGTACTCAAGTGCATGAAAGCTTCGCTTTATAAGCTACAAAAGGATCACCCTTTTTGTTATGAATATGTCAAACAATTATGGTATGATACTACAAGCAAGGATTAATTTCATAACTTAGTAGAGAATATGACAAAAGCACAACAACCTCTTAACTGATTAGATCCATCCAAATGCCTACCAAAATGTTCATTTGTAAGCAAAGGCAAAACAATACAAGAAAACTAGCCAGCTTTAGGAGATACCCACAATGGCACCTCTAGTTTTTCCAGAAAGTAGTTTGCCATTTTGCTAACAGAATTTGGTTGCTCTGGAAAATACCGAATAAACAAGCATGTGGAATAGCTAGTTTCAAACAATTACGTAATCCAAACAATTTAATCTACAATGCACTAGAGCTTTCTCCATGAGGACTTAATGGGTCGTTGCTCTATTGAGCTGCAAACATAAATTCCTAGCACTGTCTGGTACGGTTGAACAATTTTATCTCTTGCAAAGTGGAAAGGCTGGCCTGGAAAATGATGTCCCATTTTTCTTGCTAAATTCTTCCTTGGATGGCCCAAGTTTCTATGCACCAAATAAAAAGAACTAATATATTAGATTATGCGACTCTGATTCGACGAAACATTTTCCAACTCCTATAGCACGAGCGACTCCTCGAGAGTCTAGGGATTTCCTGCCTCCTGTCGGCGCTGGTGCCAATCTGCTTTCACTCTTGTGGGCTTAGGGCCACGGAGGCATGGTGAATCATGGCCTTTGATGGTGGGACGACTCAAGCTTCAGTTTTAGGTATTTTTTAAGTTTGTATAGGGTTTGTGTCCAGCTCAGGAAGTCGAGGCAACAGTGGCTTCCTGAAGATGGAACAAGGTTCGCATTGCCTATACCCAGTCCCGTCGATGCTTCTAGCGTCGTCGAAAAGGCATGTGGAGGTGTGTCTATAGAGGATCTTGCAAGATTCGGTCGGTATTTGTCTTTGGTGGATCTGTTTGGATCCGGTCCTCGTTCAGGCGTGTTAGTGTATCCACAAGTTAGATCCTTCTGATCTACACTTCTCTTCATCGATGACAGGCCGACGGTTGTTGTTCTAGTGCGCTGGTTATTTGGAGCCTTAGCACGACGACTTCCCGACTGTCTACTACAACAAGGTTTGCCCGGCCACGGGGCAGGAGGGCTGATGATAGTGGCGCACCTTCGGCTCACTCCAATGCTTGTAGTCGCCGCTAGGTGGTCTAAAGACATGGATGCAAGTTTAATTACTTTTTGTGTTCTTTGTACTTCCATGATGCTTGATGAATAGGTTCGAAGTTTTTCATTCAAAAAAATGTCTTAGTAGAGAGATGTAACTAAACATGATAGACAACTCTTTACGCATTCGTTGTTTGGTAGGGAGATGTGCTTCAATTCTATAACTGGAGTACAAATGTGTAACTCAACTGAAAAGTAACAGAATAAATGCACAAAGGAAATTGAGGATAAATAAGTTAAAGCTAACATATCTGATGTTCCATTCTTTTTAGAGAAAAGGCCATAGCCCGACTTTATAAATAAAGCCACATGGCAGAGTCAGAAGCCCAAACAACAGCATGGGGACGAAGCCACCAATAGTTCACCAGTTATAATTCTTCCCTTTAGGATATCCCCATTATAATTCTTCTTCAAAATGTGACACCCAAAATAAAAAAACATGTCATTGGTTTTCTGCAATGCCTCCGTCTCACACATACAGAGGGCAAAAGTGTTTCAATATCTTTGATATGTCTGGCAAATTACGAAAAAAATGTCAGATAAAAAATTAGGATACAAGGAACATACGAACTTTAGTCTCAGTCGAGACATGAAGATAGTGTTCAATGATTTAAGGATGAATAACACTGCTATAAAATATATGAACTGTAGAATAGTAGCAAACCTTGTTAGATCGTGAAAAAAATCTAGTACAAAAATGAGAGAAATCGTTTGTCAGCATGATATGTAGATAGTGGAAGAAGTTCAGGCCAAACATGGTGGACCAAACAGAACAATTTTAAGAACTACTCTTGATAGATCATGAACAAAGAGTTTGGTTAAATAAGGAAATAGAAACAAGGTTGTCGTATAAATCTTGTATAAGAGCTCAAATGGATCTAGGAAACCAGAATGTGGGTTTTAATAAAGTTTTGATGTACCACTGTAAGAGACCATGACAAATGGAAGGAAGCCTATATGGGTTTGATCTAGTAGATATTAAAAGAGGTAACCTAATGATTCTTGGTGGACCAGGAAGAGGATTTTTTTTATGGCACCAACAAGAACATACATGGGACAGATCTCAATGTACTGAAAGAAGTTTGCCCTTAATTCTTTATTTCAAGAAGAATGGTTTAACAAAAAATAGTAAAGCAAGTTGAAAACTTTGAGAACTTTTACCAAGAGTGGCAATAAAAACCAGAAAAGATTTTTTTTTGAAATATGATAACAAATCCAGATCTAAGAAAGTAATGAACTATGGTACCATGTAGAAATATTTCTATGAGGATATAAAGCATACGAATGATCTTGATATGCACGATAGCCATGGATCTTTAAGATCTTCAAGATCCACACATAGATCTTCAAGCAAATGGAAGGCATCGGGGAAAGTACAAATCTCACTAAAGGCGATGCTTTGAGGTTGATCATGGCTGATACAAAGTACTTCACAGTTTCAAATTAATGATGTCACCTATGGTGCTTGTACATGGATCATGAAGTAGAATTAAGTATAGATCTTATATCAACATTAGTAATGATCTTTCAAATGGGTCAGCTATAAAATCTCCTATTTTAGATCTCACTATAATTGGAGAATTTTCAAGATTATGAAGTAGAACAAAAGAATAGATCCTACCAAAAGAATAGTATTTGTCGTGGAATTGTCACGGCAGATGCCCTAGCATGAGGACTTAGGTGTGGAGCCATCGCGATGTGGTTAGCTTGAAGGGGTTAAAATGGGACAAAGGGACACATAGAGTTTTTACCCAGGTTCGGGCCCCTCACAACGAGGTAAAGGCCTACTCCTGCTTTAGGTTGTATTGCTTGGGTTTCGATTACCAGGGAGCGAATACGCTTGACCTAGTTCTCAACTTGTTGTTTCTTGCCTTAACCCGCCGTCGGGTCACCCCTGTATATACACAGGCTGATGCCCAGTGGCTTACAGAGTCCCGGCCGGCTCATACACAACGTGCCCGGCTCGGTGACAGAACTATACTTTCCTTAACATTCAAGTTAAACATATGGCGGTTTATGCTCGTCGGCCTCAAGTCTCCTCCGGGTCTTGGGCCTTCGGTAAGCTTGCTTCATGAACCGCCATCTTCATCATCTTCTTCGGCCAGTGGTATGACCCGGCCGCTCCTGGGCGGGTCATACCCAATAGTTATATCCCCAACATTAGGCCCCAGGTTGATATGAACTTGTTCATATCAATCTTCAACACTTAGAAAAAAGCCTTCCTCGTCAATCCTTACGAAATCTTATAACCCGCCGTGACGTCAGCTCACAGAGTGGTGGTAACCCGCCATGACAACATCTCACATTAATATCACACGAGGCCCAAATCTCAATATGCCTTCACTTTTAATGAATCTCCGAAAATTGAGGCATCTGTGTTGTCACATAACCATTTTTCAGCCTCCTTGATTCCCACGCATGCCATCTATCCACTTCCTTATAAATAGGGATAGGGATCCTTTTTATTTTATCCCCTTGCCTCCTCGGCTTCTTCCTCTTCCTCACGACGCCTCAAGCGCCCGAGCTCCGCCGCCACCGTCAACCTTCATCCACTACTTCAACCTCAGCCATTGCATCAACCTGAACACACCAGAGCTCCTCCGCGCGCCTCCGCTGTCCAATAGCCCCGGTAAGCTTTCCTCTTTCCTCACCATAGATCCCCATTAGGGTTTGCTCGAGTTATTCTTTGTTCCTCCTTGTTTTCTGTAGTTTTGATCTGAGTTTAGTGCTCATCTTGTGCGGTGTCAGTTTAGCACTCATTTTTGATATTTGAACGCCTCCCCTCCGTGAGAGATCTCATCTGAACACGTGAACTGTTCTGATGCCGCCACTTAGTTTTAGATTTTTCTTCATTATCTGAACTGCTGTAGATCCAAAATTATATCACCGATCTGTGAAAACTGTTTGTCCAACACTTAGCAATTCTTCACTCATATATTTGAAAACGGATAGCCGTGTGGGTGGCTAACTGATAAACCATAACCCGCCAAGTACCATTAGTCCCCTTTTAAACCACCAATAGATTGCTCTGCATACCTCCACACTAACCTCCGGCTTAACATACTGCATGTTTATAATTATTGCCTTCGAACCAATGACCGGTTTAACCAATATAGTCTTAAGCCGGCAATATTTTCTTTTTGGACATTCATCAACAATGACTAAGACCTTCACCTCATGAAATTGTGTGCCATCCCGGGTTACCGAGGATGATCTGAACAATTTTTTTCAAACCGACGTTTTAGCCCAGAAAAATGGCATCCATTGGAGGGTCCCAGGCACTGAAAATCCTCCTCAACCCAAGGAAGGAGAAGTGATTGTTTTTACTGATCATATGATCCAGGGGTTTACCCCGCCCAGCTCAAAATTCTTTCGAGATGTGCTACAATTCTTCCAACTTCATCCACAAGATATTGGGCCCAATTCTGTCTCCAACATCTGCAACTTCCAAGTCTTTCGTGAAGCTTATCTTCAAGAACAGCCCACTGTCAAACTGTTCAGGGAATTTTATTATTTGAACCGGCAGACTGAGTTCACCGACCGGCCCAGATTGGAGATGCATTGATGCTTAATGTGATGGATGGATGTCAGGCATGCAAAAAACATGCTTAGTGTGTTGGATGAGTCCAAAAAAGTGTAACTGAGGCATAGAACTACATGTGACAAGAACTAGTAGAGAACTACGACAATACACACAGTAATGATCATTACAAATGGTATAGTGAGGAGGAGGGCCTTGCATACCAGTGGAGCAAGAGTGTGGCCATCCTGAGGCTAGGACTGTTGGAAATATGCCCTAGAGGCAATAATAAAAGGATTATTATTATATTTCTTTGTTCATGATAGTTGTCTTTTATTCATGCTATAACTGTATTATCCGGAAATCATAATACACGTGTGAATACATAGACCTCAATATGTCCCTAGTGAGCCTCTAGTTGACTAGCTCGTTGTGATCAACAGATAGTCATGGTTTCCTGGCTATGGACATTGGATGTCGTTGATAACGGGATCACATCATTAGGAGAATGATGTGATGGACAAGACCCAATCCTGAGCATAGCACAAAGGTCGGTTAGTTCGTTTGCTAGAGCTTTTCCAATGTCAAGTATCTCTTCCTTAGACCATGAGATCGTGTAACTCCCGGATGCCGTAGGAGTGCTTTGGGTGTACCAAACGTCACAACGTAACTGGGTGACTATAAAGGTGCATTACAGGTATCTCCGAAAGTGTCTGTTGGGTTGACACGGATCGAGACTGGGATTTGTCACTCCGTGTTACGGAGAGGTATCACTGGGCCCACTCGGTAGTGCATCATCATAATGAGCTCAAGGTGGCCAAGTGTCTGGTCACGGGATCATGCATTACGGTACGAGTAAAGTGACTTGCCGGTAACGAGACTGAACGAGGTATTGGGATACCGACGATCGAGTCTCGGGCAAGTAACATACCGTCTGACAAAGGGAATTGCATATGGGGTTTGATCGAATCCTCGACATCGTGGTTCATCTGATGAAAACATGGAGGAGCATGTGGGAGCCAACATGGGTATCCAGATCCCGCTGTTGGTTATTGACCTGAGGTCGTCTCGGTCATGTCTGCATGTCTCCCGAACCCGTAGGGTCTACACACTTAAGGTTCGGTGACGCTAGGGTTATCAGGAAGACAAGTATGTGATTACCGAATGTTGTTCGGAGTCCCGGATAAGATCCCGGACGTCACGAGGAGTTCCGGAATGGTCCGGAGGTAAAGATTTATATAAGGAAAGTGGTTAAACGGACACCGGAAAGTTTCGGTGGCATACCAGTATTGTACCGGGGCCACCGGAAGGGTTCCGGGGGTCCACTGGGAGGGTCCACCCCTCCCGGGGGGGCCACATGGGCTGCGTGGGAGAGGGAGCCAGCCCCTAGTGGGCTGGGCGCGCCTCCCCACCTATGGCCCATGCGGCTAGGGCTTGGGAGGGGGAAACCCTAAAGGGGGCGCCCCCTAGCTTGGGGGGCAAGCCTCCCTCCCTTGGCCGCCGCCCCCGCCTTAGGGTTTCCCTCTAAGGGGCCGGCCCCCCTTGCCCCTTCCCCTATATATAGAGGGGTGAGGGGAGGGCTGCAATACAACACAACTCAAGGCGCAGCCCCTCCCCTCCCCAACACCTCTCCTCCTCCATATGTGCTTGGCGAAGCCCTGTCGGAGTACTTCTGCACCAACTACACCACGCCGTCGTGCTGCCGTTGGAGCTGCCTTCCTCAACCTCTCCTTCCTCCTTGCTGGATCAAGATGGAGGAGACGTTGTCCGTCCCGTACGTGTGTTGAACGCGGAGGTGCTGTCCGTTCAGCACTTGGTCATCGGTGATCCGAATCACGGCGAGTACGACTCCCTCATCACCATCCCCTTGGAAGCTTCCGCACTCAATCTACAAGAGGTATGTAGATGCAAACTCTCTCCCTTGACTCGTTGCTTAGATGAACTCATAGATGGATCTTGGTGAAACCGTAGGAAAAATTTTAATTTTCTGCAACGTTCCCCAACAGTGGTATCAGAGCTAGGTTTATGCGTAGTTCTCTTTGCACGAGTAGAACACAATTTTATTGTGGGCGTAGATCTTGTCAACTTGCTTGCCGCTACTAGTCTTATCTTGCTTCAGCAGTATTGTGGGATGAAGCGGCCCGGACCAACCTTACACGTACGCTTACGTGAGACCGGTTCCACCGACTAACATGCACTAGTTGCATAAGGTGGCTGGCGGGTGTCTGTCTCTCCCACTTTAGTTGAAGTGGATTCGATGAAAAGGGTCCTTATGAAGGGTAAATAGAAGTTGACAAGATCACGTTGTGGTTATTCGTAGGTAAGGAAACGTTCTTGCTAGAACCCAATTGCAGCCACGTAAAAGATGCAACAACAATTAGAGGACGTCTAACTTGTTTTTGCAGCAATTGTCATGTGATGTGATATGGCCAAAAGTTGTGATGAATGATGAATGATATATTGTGATGTATGAGATCATGTTCTTGTAATAGGAATCATGACTTGCATGTCGATGAGTATGACAACCGGCAAGAGCCATAGGAGTTGTCTTTATTTTGTATGACCTACGTGTCATTGAAGAACGCCATGTAAACTACTTTACTTTAGTGCTAAACGCGTTAGTCATAGAAGTAGAAGTAGTCGTTGGCGTGACAACTTCATGAAGACACGATGATGGAGATCATGATGATGGAGATCATGGTGTCATGCCGTTGACAAGATGATCATGAAGCCCCGAAGATGAAGATCAAAGGAGCTATATGATATTGGCCATATCATGTCACTACTTTATATAATTGCATGTGATGTTTATTATGTTTATGCATCTTGTTTACTTAGAACGACGGTAGTAAATAAGATGATCCCTTACAACAATTTCAAGAAGTGTTCTCCCCTAACTGTGCACCATTGCTAAAGTTCGTCGTTTCGAAGCACCACGTGATGATCGGGTGTGATAGATCCTTACATTCACATACAACGGGTGTAAGACAGTTTTACACAGAAAAACACTTAGGGTTAACTTGACGAGCCTAGCATGTACAGACATGGCCTCGGAACACGGAGACCGAAAGGTCGAACACGAGTCGTATGGAAGATACGATCAACATGAGAATGTTCACCGACGATGACTAGTCCGTCTCACGTGATGATCGGACACGGCCTAGTCGACTCGGATCGTGTAACACTTAGATGACTAGAGGGATGTCAAATCTGAGTGGGAGTTCAATAATTTGATTAGATGAACTTAATTATCATGAACTTAGTCTAAAACCTTTGCAAATATGTCTTGTAGATCAAATGGCCAACGCTCATGTCAACATGAACTTCAACGCGTTCCTAGAGAAAACCAAGCTGAAAGATGATGGCAGCAACTATACGGACTGGGTCCGGAACTTGAGGATCATCCTCATAGCTGCCAGGAAACAATATGTCCTAGAAGGACCGCTAGGTGACGCTCCCGTCCCAGAGAACCAAGACATTATGAATGCTTGGCAGTCTCGTGCTGATGATTACTCCCTCGTTCAGTGCGGCATGCTTTACAGCTTAGAACCGGGGCTCCAAAAGCGTTTTGAGCATCACGGAGCATATGAGATGTTCGAAGAGCTGAAACTAGCTTTCCAAGCTCACGCCCGGGTCGAGAGATATGAAGTCTCCGACAAGTTCTACAGTTGTAAGATGGAGGAAAATAGTTCTGTCAGTGAGCACATACTCAAAATGTCTGGGTTGCACAACCGCCTGTCCCAGCTGGACATTAACCTCCCGGATGAGGCGGTCATTGACAGAATCCTTCAGTCGCTCCCACCAAGCTACAAGAGCTTCGTGATGAATTACAATATGCAGGGGATGGTGAAGACCATTCCTGAAGTATTTTCAATGCTGAAGTCAGCAGAGGTTGAAATCAAGAAAGAACATCAAGTGTTGATGGTCAATAAGACCACTAAGTTCAAGAAGGGCAAGGGTAAGAAGAACTTCAAGAAGGACGGCAAAGAGGTTGCCGCGCCCGGTAAGCCAGTTGCCGGGAAGAAGTCAAAGAATGGACCCAAGCCTGAGACTGAGTGCTTTTATTGCAAGGGGAAGGGTCACTGGAAGCGGAACTGCCCCAAATACTTAGCGGATAAGAAGGCCGGCAACACTAAAGGTATATTTGATATACATGTAATTGATGTGTACCTTACCAGTACTCGTAGTAACTCCTGGGTATTTGATACCGGTGCCGTTGCTCATATTTGTAACTCACAGCAGGAGCTGTGGAATAAGCGGAGACTGGCGAAGGACGAGGTGACAATGCGCGTCGGGAATGGTTCCAAGGTCGATGTGATCGCCGTCGGCACGCTACCTCTACATTTACCTACGGGATTAGTTATAAACCTTAATAATTGTTATTTTGTGCCAAGTTTGAGCATGAACATTGTATCTGGATCTCGTTTGATACGAGATGGCTACTCATTTAAGTCCGAGAATAATGGTTGTTCTATTTATATGAGAGATATGTTCTATGGTCATGCTCCGATGGTCAATGGTTTATTCTTAATGAATCTCGAACGTAGTGTTACACATATTCATAGCGTGAATACCAAAAGATGTAAAGTTGATAACGATAGTCCCACATACTTGTGGCACTGCCGCCTTGGTCACATTGGTGTCAAGCGCATGAAGAAGCTCCATGCTGATGGACTTTTAGAGTCTCTTGATTATGAATCATTTGACACATGCGAACCATGCCTCATGGGCAAGATGACCAAGACTCCGTTCTCCGGAACAATGGAGCGAGCAACCAACTTGTTGGAAATCATACATACCGATGTGTGCGGTCCAATGAGTGTTGAGGCTCGCGGAGGATATCGTTATGTTCTCACTCTCACAGATGACTTGAGTAGATATGGGTATGTCTACTTGATGAAACACAAGTCTGAGACCTTTGAAAAGTTCAAGGAATTTCAGAATGAAGTAGAGAATCAACGTGACCGAAAGATAAAATTCTTACGATCAGATCGTGGAGGAGAATACTTAAGTCACGAATTTGGTACACACTTAAGGAAATGTGGAATCGTTTCACAACTCACGCCGCATGGAACACCTCAGCGTAACGGTGTGTCCGAACGTCGTAATCGCACTCTATTGGATATGGTGCGGTCTATGATGTCTCTTACCGATTTACCGCTATCATTTTGGGGATACGCTCTAGAGACAGCTACATTCACTTTAAATAGGGCACCGTCTAAATCCGTTGAGACGACACCGTATGAATTATGGTTTGGGAAGAAACCTAAGCTGTCGTTTCTGAAAGTTTGGGGATGCGATGCTTATGTCAAGAAACTTCAACCTGAAAAGCTCGAACCCAAGTCGGAAAAATGCGTCTTCATAGGATACCCTAAGGAAACCATTGGGTATACCTTCTACTTAAGATCCGAGGGCAAGATCTTTGTTGCCAAGAACGGATCCTTTCTGGAAAAAGAGTTTCTCTCGAAAGAAGTAAGTGGGAGGAAAGTAGAACTCGATGAAGTACTACCTCTTGAGCGGGACAGTAGTGCAGCTCAGGAAGATGTTCCTGTGATGCCTACACCAACTGAAGAGGAAAATAATGATGATGATCACGGTACTTCGGATCAAGTTGCTACTGAACTTCGTAGGTCCACAAGGACACGTTCCGCACCAGATTGGTACGGCAACCCTCTCCTGGAAATCATGTTGTTAGACAATGATGAACCTTCGAACTATGAGGAAACGATGGCGGGCCCAGATTCCAACAAATGGCTTGGAGCCATGAAATCCGAGATAGAATCCATGTACAAAAACAAAGTATGGACTTTGACTGACTTGCCCAATGATCGGCGAGCGATAGAAAACAAATGGATCTTTAAGAAGAAGACGGACGCGGATGGTAATGTCACCATCTATAAAGCTCGACTTGTCGCTAAGGGTTATCAGCAAGTTCAAGGGATTAACTACGATGAGACTTTCTCTCCCATAGCGAAGCTTAAGTCCATCCGAATCATGTTAGCAATTGCCGCATACTATGATTATGAGATATGGCAGATGGATGTGAAAACGGCATTCCTTAATGGTTATCTTAAGGAAGAACTGTATATGATGCAGCCGGAAGGTTTTGTCGATCCTAAGAACGCTAACAAAGTATGCAAGCTCCAGCGATCCATTTATGGGCTGGTGCAAGCATCTCGGAGTTGGAAATTCGCTTTGATGAGATGATCAAAGCGTTTGGGTTTATGCAGACTTATGGAGAAGCCTGCGTTTACAAGAAAGTGAGTGGGAGCTCTGTAGCATTTCTCATATTATATGTAGATGACATACTTTTGATGGGAAATGATATAGAATTCTTGGACAGCATTAAGGCCTACTTGAATAAGTGTTTTTCCATGAAGGACCTTGGAGAAGCTGCTTATATATTAGGCATCAAGATCTATAGAAATAGATCGAGACGCCTCATAGGTCTTTCACAAAGCACATACCTTGATAAAATTTTGAAGAAGTTCAAAATGGATCAGTCCAAGAAGGGGTTCTTGCCTGTATTGCAAGGTGTGAGATTGAGCTCGGCTCAATGCCCGACCACGGCAAAAGATATAGAAGAGATGAGTGTCATCCCCTATGCTTCAGACATAGGATCTATTATGTATGTCATGCTGTGTACCAGACCTGATGTAAACCTTGCCGTAAGTTTGGTAGGTAGGTACCAAATTAATCCCGGCAAGGAACACTGGACAGCGGTCAAGAATATCCTGAAGTACCTGAAAAGGACAAAGGACATGTTTCTCGTTTATGGAGGTGACGAAGAGCTCGTCGTAAAGGGTTACGTCGACGCTAGCTTCGACACAGATCTGGATGACTCTAAGTCACAAACCGGATACGTATATATGTTGAATGGTGGAGCAGTAAGCTGGTGCAGCTGCAAGCAGAGCATGGTGGCAGGATCTACATGTGAAGCGGAGTACATGGCAGCCTCGGAGGCAGCGCATGAAGCTATTTGGGTGAAGGAGTTCATCACCGACCTAGGAGTCATACCTAATGCGTCGGGGCCGATCAAACTCTTCTGTGACAACACTGGAGCTATTGCCCTTGCCAAGGAGCCCAGGTTTCACAAGAAGACCAGGCACATCAAGCGTCGTTTCAACTCCATCCGTGAAAATGTTCAAGATGGAGACATAGAAATTTGCAAAGTACATACGGATCTGAATGTCGCAGATCCATTGACTAAACCTCTCTCGCAAGCAAAACATGATCAGCACCAGAACTCTATGGGTGTTCGATTCATCACAATGTAACTAGATTATTGACTCTAGTGCAAGTGGGAGACTATTGGAAATATGCCCTAGAGGCAATAATAAAAGGATTATTATTATATTTCTTTGTTCATGATAGTTGTCTTTTATTCATGCTATAATTGTATTATCCGGAAATCATAATACACGTGTGAATACATAGACCTCAATATGTCCTAGTGAGCCTCTAGTTGACTAGCTCGTTGTGATCAACAGATAGTCATGGTTTCCTGGCTATGGACATTGGATGTCGTTGATAACGGGATCACATCATTAGGAGAATGATGTGATGGACAAGACCCAATCCTGAGCATAGCACAAAGGTCGGTTAGTTCGTTTGCTAGAGCTTTTCCAATGTCAAGTATCTCTTCCTTAGACCATGAGATCGTGTAACTCCCGGATGCTGTAGGAGTGCTTTGGGTGTACCAAACGTCACAACGTAACTGGGTGACTATAAAGGTGCATTACAGGTATCTCCGAAAGTGTCTGTTGGGTTGACACGGATCGAGACTGGGATTTGTCACTCCGTGTTACGGAGAGGTATCACTGGGCCCACTCGGTAGTGCATCATCATAATGAGCTCAAGGTGGCCAAGTGTCTGGTCACAGGATCATGCATTACGGTACGAGTAAAGTGACTTGCCGGTAACGAGGCTGAACGAGGTATTGGGATACCGACGATCGAGTCTCGGGCAAGTAACATACCGTCTGACAAAAGGAATTGCATACGGGGTTTGATCAAATCCTCGACATCGTGGTTCATCCGATGACAACATCGAGGAGCATGTAGGAGCCAACATGGGTATCCAGATCCCGCTGTTGGTTATTGACCTGAGGTCGTCTCGGTCATGTCTGCATGTCTCCCGAACCCGTAGGGTCTACACACTTAAGGTTCGGTGACGCTAGGGTTATCAGGAAGACAAGTATGTGATTACTGAATGTTGTTAGGAGTCCCGGATAAGATCCCGGACGTCACGAGGAGTTCCGGAATGGTCCGGAGGTAAAGATTTATATAAGGAAAGTGGTTAAACGGATACCGGAAAGTTTCGGTGGCATACCGGTATTGTACCGGGGCCACCGGAAGGGTTCCGGGGGTCCACTGGGAGGGTCCACCCCTCCCCGGGGGGCACATGGGCTGCGTGGGAGAGGGAGCCAGCCCCTAGTGGGCTGGGCGCGCCTCCCCACCTATGGCCCATGCGGCTAGGGCTTGGGAGGGGGAAACCCTAAAGGGG
>NC_041381.1:660026552-660038378 GCF_002162155.2 Triticum dicoccoides
CGGCCCCCCTTGCCCCTTCCCCTATATATAGAGGGGTGAGGGGAGGGCTGCAACACAACACAACTCAAGGCGCAGCCCCTCCCCTCCCCAACACCTCTCCTCCTCCGTATGTGCTTGGCGAAGCCCTGTCGGAGTACTTCTGCACCAACTACACCACGCCGTCGTGCTGCCGTTGGAGCTGCCTTCCTCAACCTCTCCTTCCTCCTTGCTGGATCAAGACGGAGGAGACGTCGTCCGTCCCGTACGTGTGTTGAACGCGGAGGTGCTGTCCGTTCAGCACTTGGTCATCGGTGATCCGAATCACGGCGAGTACGACTCCCTCATCACCATCCGCTTAGAAGCTTCCGCACTCGATCTACAAGTGGTATGTAGATGCAAACTCTCTCCCTTGACTCGTTGCTTAGATGAACTCATAGATGGATCTTGGTGAAACCGTAGGAAAAATTTTAATTTTCTGCAATGTTCCCCAACAAGGACCACCGGCGCCCGATGCTGACATCATCTTTGCCACCTTTGCCCTCACCACCTTGTGGTCATGTACCTTGGCGAGGGCCAACTTCGGTATGGGAGCGGGAGTGCGCACGGGTGGCTCGTGCTGGTTTTAAGAGTGCTTCCTATGGCCTCGTTGGAGCAGCATGGGTGCGTCCAGCCCCGTGATACCATTGTCGCTACTGCCGATGTTGGGTCCTTGAAAAGTGTGTGTGGCAACATTGTAGAGCAAGTGACTCACGTGTGCAGAAGGTGAGCACAACTGGCCGGCAGGGGAGGAGTGCGACCCAACGGCTTGAGCTTCTCGAGTGAGGTGTGGGCGATGCCGTCAGCTGAGGCATAGGTGGAGAGTGTGAGGGAGTGTGTGTTGACTCGCGTGCGTGATCAAAGTGAAATGGAAGCCAAGAAGGGGGCAAGGAGGAGGGTGCTACACGAAACATTGGTCCGATAAAAGGCTCCTCTCGGTCGGGGCACTCACGGTTGCTGCTCAGGACATCGCGTCTCCCAGCCTCTACGAACCCATCATGGAGGCAATGGACATGAACCGCATGATGAGGTGCCCCCCTCTCGCATGATTTTGCTCTGGTCTTTCTTACTTCTTCCCGTGTTGTGTTATATGCGATTGAGTCAGAATTTTTCTTTCTTTCGGTGTGCGTGTTTATTTTGCTACGAGTCGAACGATTGGAGCAGGGCCTATCTGGTACCTAACAACGTCGTCTGATCTGTTCTTATTGTTGGATTTTTCCAATCTTTGCCAGTTTGGTTGCCCGACCCAAATTGGCAACATTCAGTAAAGAGACCAGTTACTTTGTCAGGAACCTGATAGGCCCTGCCCCAATCGGCTGACTTGCTGCGAAAAATGAACGCACACCAAAGGAAAGGAAACGAAAAGGTAAATCTGGAGTAATCTCAGAGAACACTACACGGGAAGAACTAAGAACACTGAGAGCAAAACCACGCGAGGGAGGGATTTTGGCTACCTCGTCATGTGATTCATGTCTATTGCCACCAGGCACGGTATGGAGTGGCTAGGTGACACGATGTCCCAAACAACAATGAAAGTGCATCGACCAAGGAGGAGCCTCGCATGGGATCAGCATCTCTCATGTAGCAGCCTCCTCTTTATCTCCTTCTTCACTACTGTTTTACTCTGATCATGCAGGTAAGCCAACACACGCTCCCCTCCCACTCTCCCTCCAGGCCTCGCGCTACTAGCATCACCCGCACCTCGCTTGAGCAGCACAAGTCATTGGGTCACGCCCCACACCTGCTATTGGCGGTGTGCTCACCGTCCCCCTCGTGAGCCACCATCTCTACAATGTTGCCATGCACACCTTCCAGGCACCCAACGTCGGCAGTTGCGGCGGCAACAGCATCGCAGGGCTAGACGCACCCGTGCCACTCCAATGGGGCCATAGGAAGCGCTGGCGCGGTCACCGTGAGCCGCTCGTGCATGCACCCGCACCCGAAGCGGAGCTAAACCCTCGTCGAGGTGCGCCACCGGTCATCCCTCAATTACTGGAACCGCAAGGCGGCGAGGGTGGAGGCAATAAAGTTGATGCCACCATGGGACGTCGGTGGTCCCAGCCTTAGCGCAGCCACGCTCTCGCTCCACAGGTACGTATGCTAGTCCGCCTTGCTATACCGTCCATACTCATCATTACTACTATAGACACAACCCACTAGAAATATGTGGGTGTGTGTCTCATACAAGCAGCACAAAAAAAGAAAAGGACAAAAACAAGTATGCGTGTTTTTAGGAAAAAATAATGTACTACAGTCACCTCTCTAATAAGGTGCTCCAATGTGGAAGTGCCTAAGAGCAAACGTGAACCATAATTCTTGATTAAAGTCTTGAGTCACTATAACAAAGTAATCTTTATGATTGAAACCTTATTTTAAAGTATGTGCATGGTTCTAAATGCATGACATTATATGCCACTAAAATTGTTTACATATATAGGAAAATGCATTTCACTTTCCTAAAATAATGGTGTGTATTTGGGGTACCTCATGTGCTCCGGCGAAAGGTAGTGATGTGAATGCGAGCTTGGCTTCATAAGCTAGAGAAGAACCACCCTTTTTGTTATGAATATGTCAAACAAGTATGGTATGATACTACAGGTAAGGACTAATTTCGTGACTTAGTGGAGAATAAGACAAAAGCACAACAAATTGATTAGATCCATCCAAATATCTACCAAAAAATATTAGTAAGCAAAGGCACAATAGTACAGGAAAAATTAGCCAGCTTTAGGAGATACCAACAATCACACCTCTCATTTTGCCAAACAAAATAGTTTGTCATTTTGCTAAGAGAATTTGATGGCCTCATAATGCATCGAATAGATAAGTGTGTTTGTGTGTGTGTGTGCGCGCGCACGCGTGCGCATGTGTGTGTGTGTGCTTGTGCGTGTGCCCGTGTGCATAATGCATTAGAGCTTTTTTGTGAGACTTTAATGGTTTATTGCACTGCTAGGGTGAAACATTCATTACTAATACAATCTGGTAGAACAATTTTATCTTTTCCAAAGTGGCCAAGCTAGCCTAGTATAATGGTGTTTCTTTTTTCTAGTTAAAGTCTCACTTGGATAGCCAAGGTTTCGTTGTATCAAATCAAAAAACTAACATGTTAGATTATGTGAGATAACTAAACATGATAAACACCACTTTACGCATTAATTTTTGTTAGAGATTATAAATGTGTAACTCAACTAAAAAGTAATTGAATAAATAAAAAAGGAAAATGGTGATAAATAAGATAAAGCTAACATATCTGAGGTTCCATTCCTTTTGATGTTAGCCGCACTATATCTTCTTCTTCAACATGTATCACCCAAAATAAAAAATACATGTCATTGCTTTCTCCAATGCCTCTCTCTCTCATAGAGGGCAAAAATGTTTCTGTTTCCTTCAATGTGTCTAGAAAAATAACAAAATTATTTGTTAGATAAAAAATTAGGATCGAAAAAAGAACAAGAGAACATACAAACTTTAGCCTCAATCGTACACAAAGAAAATATGCAATGATTTATATGGATGAATAAGACTTATAAAATATATGAATTGTAGGACAATAACAATTCCGGTTGGATCATGAAACATTCTTTTGCAAAAATGAGAGAAAATCATTTGTCAACATGGCTTGTAGATAGTGGAAGAAGTTTGATTCAAATATGGTAGACCAAATAGAGAAATTGTGACAGCTACTCATGATAGTTCGCGAACAAATAGTTTGATAAAATAAGACAAGATAAACATGGGTTGTTTATAAATCTTGTATAAGAGCTTGACTGGATCTAGGTGGATTGGAAAGTGGGTTTTAAATAAAGTTGTGATGGATCATTGTAAGAGACCTTGACAAATTGAATGTAACATGTAGGGGGTTTTATATGGTAGATAATAAAAGAAGTGAGCTACTGAATTTTGGTGGATCAGGAAGATGATTTTTTATAGTGATAACAAGAATGGACATGGGATATATCTAGAGGTATTGAAAGAAGTATGTCATCGAAATCTTTATTGTAAGAGTAATGATTTTGACCCAAAAAAAGTAATGGGAATTGAAATCTTCAAGATACTTCAAAACTTTTATCCATAGTAGCAATAAAAACTAGATAAGAATTTTCTGAAAATATGATAACAGATTCAGATATAAGGAAGTAATGAACTACATAGTATAGTTTTTTTTCTATGAGGACATAGAACATAAGAATGGATCTTCAGATGGAAAATAATGCATGATGGATCTTCAAGACCACACATAGATCTTCAAGCAAAGTGAAGGTATCATTGAAAGTACAATCTCACTAGAGGCAAAGCTTTGAGATCGATCATGCAAAGGAAAAGTGCATATCTCACTAGAAACAATGCTCTAAGACTTCACAGTTTCTAATTAAAGATGTCACTAATGATGCTTTGACATGGATCGGGAAGTAGAATTAAGTATATATCTTACATCAACACTACTAGTGATCTTTCAAATGGGTCAATTGTAAAATCTCCTATTTACATCTCGCTATAACAAGTAGTTGGTGAAGGATCATGAAGTAGAACACAAAATTAGATCTCACCAAAGTACCAATATCAGTTCTCTAGACAAATAACTAGATAGGTCTCGAAGTAAAGATCTCTCTATGAGCGATGCTTCCAGCTGGATTATCGCACTCATAAGAGAAAATGGGTATCAACGTGGATAGATCCCGAGATACTAAAAGAAGAATGATTTTGCAAAAACTAGTAAAGCAAGTTAGAACAAACCTCGAAACTCTGGATAAATTTTATCTGCAATAGAGATAAATTAGAGATAAGCATTTTAAGAAAAATATCATAATAGATCTAGATATAAGGAAGTAAAGACCTACAATATGACCTATCAATATTTCAAGGAGTACATAAAACATAGAAGTGGATTTCAGGATGGAAAATAATGCACAATAACCATAAGTAAGGATCCATAGATCCCCAAGTAAGAGGGGAAGGTATCTCTCAAAGTATAGATATCACGGTAGTGATGCTTTCAGAAGATCATGGCAGAGAGTAAAGTACGGATCTCACCAAAAACAAAGCTATAGGACTTCCGGAGTCAGAGCAAATCTCTCGTGGGTCATGCTTTGACATGGATCTTGAAGTAGGACGAAGCGTTGATCTTATGTGAACACCGGTAGCGGCTTCCAAATAGATCGAGAGGTCGAACTCAAATTTTATATCTTATTAGAAGCGTTGGTTTGAGATGGACCATGGAGTAGAACAAGAAATTGATCTTATGGAGAAACTAGCATCGATACTACAAATTGAATAAAGAGGTAGGTGTGGAAGTATAGATCTCGATGTGAGCGATGCTCTGACGTGTGCTATCATGGCCAAATAAGAAACTGGGGAATGCTTGAAGATATACCCAAAGAACCAGTATTTTTTGGAATGAAGGCTCACGAAGATCCCGGATTTGATTTAACAAAGCCATCAACCAGCCAGGAGTTACGTCATACGACCCAGAGAACGATGACCAAACTGATACAAAGGGGAACACTGGGAAGCAAACCAAAACTACAGCCTACACAAGCTAACTCAAGAAAGGAAAATGAAGATTACAGCTTGCTAGAGGCAGAGTACTCCACACTTGTATCCTACAAATCAAGGACGGAACAGCAGGGCATGACAAAGCCGGTCGTCGAAAATGGACATTGCTCCAGGAGCACCTAGGGAAGGACGGAAAACAACACATTCCTTCTCTGTCACCGAAGAGGGACCATACCCCCTCGCCATGTCTCATAGGCACCGTACCGTCGAGATTCAGAGAAGCTCACCCGAGAACTAGAAGGATGCCGCCCTCACATTGCACGGTGGACCTAGGGCGACCACCTCGATTTGGGATAAGCCATGCTGGCAGCAGCCGCCACTAACCACGCCCAACTAGTTGGAGAAGGAAAGCTTCATGGAGTCGGACGACGAAGAGGAGGCAGTAGGGAACCGAGAAAAAATGCGAGAGGCAAGGCAACAAAGCACCACCGTTGAGAGGACCCAGGTCTCTCCGGTTTACATCAAGCCACAACCTTCGGGAAGGGGAACCCTATACCCTACCATCAGGATCGAGACGCCTCGCTGTCGGGGCCGAGAGGCATCCACCGCCACCAGAGAGCACCAACCAAAAGAGACGAGGTGCCTACAACCCACACCGCATCCACACAAGCTCGAGACACAAGCAACCTCAGTCCTATGATTGCACATCCTCCCATTCGAGCCCCTACACCCCTGACGACGCCTTCAGGAAGGTCACGACGCGCAAGATGCTGTTGTCGCCAAATCCACAGGGGATTGTGGGTTTTCACCCTGGCATAAGGTCAGGGTGAAGAGTTGGGGACCTCAGCAGCGCACCCATGGAAGAAAGCGTCGCCCCCGCCGGGCCAGCCAAGCCGGCCAGGTTTCCCCCCGGGCCCCAAGCTACTCCACCATGCTCACTAACACTAGAGCCAACGAGCAAATCGCAGTCCATGGCATACAGAGCAAGAGAGGCGGCAGGGAGGCGAGATCTCATACCTCCAGATCTGACGCAGATGAGATCCACGCTGCGACCGAACTCCACCAGCGGCCCGCCGCCCTCACGGTCGAGTACACTGGCCAGCACACCGCTTGCAAACGCCGGCGGCACACGACGCCGCCGCCTCATTGGAAGGGCCACCGCCCCAGGTACCAATGACCTCCGAGAGGGACGAAGCACCGTAGTCCCCGCCGCCACCTTCACCGGCGCCCGTGCTGGCCCTGGCGGCCATCTCCGATGGCGGCGAGGGGGAGGAGAGGTTTGGGGGATGGTGGTGGCTGCGGAACCCTAGTCGCCCCTGAGTCGCCCGGCGGCGATGAGATGGTCGGGAGGGGGGATTCAAGAACCAGTATTTAAAGCACGCACCTACCGCACTTTGTTTGACTCGGGAAAACAAGAGTAGTTTGTGAGAGATATTTCTAACACTCACTCTCCATGTGGGTCCTTATATATGCGTGGTACTAGAGATCGATAAAATATGGTTGTAAATAACAAAGAGGGATTTATATAAGACATGTTAACATATATAGAAAATAGCTGGCATCAAGGCTAAAAGAAGCATCACATGCATGATTTTGATCCGCTAGAGAAGGGGTACACTTTTGTGAACATTGCCTTTTTAAGGACTGGCCGATCCCTGTTGGGGAACGTAGCAGAATTTCAAAAGTTTCCTATGAGTCACCAAGATCTATCTATGGAGAGACTAGCAATGAGAGAGGGATGGAGTGCATCTACATACCCTTGTAGATCACTAAGCGGAAGCATTCAAGAGAACGGGGTTGAAGGACTCGTACTCGTCGTGATCCAAATCACCAGAGATCCTAGTGCCGAACGGACAGCACCTCCGCGTTCAACACACGTGCAGCCCGGTGACGTCTCCCACGCCTTGATCCAGCAAGGAGAGAGGGAGAGGTTGAGGAAGACTCCATCCAGCAGCAGCACAACGGCGTGGTGGTGACGGAGGAGCGTGGCAATCCTGTAGGGCTTCGCCAAGCACCGCGGGAGAGGAGGAGTACTTGGGAGAGGGGGAGGGCAGCGCCAGAACTTGGGTGCGGCTGCCCTCCCACCCCCCACATATATATAGGGGCAAGGGAGAGGGGGGCCGGCCCCCTCAGATCCAATCTGAGGAGGGGGCGGCGGCCAGGGGGGTTGCCTTGCCCCCCAAGGCAAGGGGGCGCCCCCCTTTAGGGTTTTCCCCAAGCCCTAGGCGCCTTGGGCCTTGGTGGGGGGAGCACCAGCCCACCTGGGGCTGGTCCCCTCCCACACTTGGCCCATACAGCTCCCTGGGGCCGGTGGCCCCACTTGGTGGACCCCCGGGACCCTCCCGGTGGTCCCGGTACATTACCGATAACACCCGAAACTTTTCCGGTGACCAAAACAGGACTTCCCATATATAAATCTTTACCTCCGGACCATTCCGAAACTCCCCGTGACGTCCGGGATCTCATCCAGGACTCCGAACAACATTCAGTAACCACGTATATCTATTCCCTATAACCCTAGCGTCATCGAACCTTAAGTGTGTAGAACCTACGGGTTCGGGAACCATGCAGACATGACCGAGACGTTCTCCGGTCAATAACCAACAGAGGGATCTGGATACCCATGTCGGCTCCCACATGTTCCACGATGATCTCATCGGATGAACCACGATGTCGAGGATTCGATCAATCCCATATACAATTCCCTTTGTCTAGCAGTATTGTACTTGCCCGAGATTCGATCGTCGGTATGCCGATACCTTGTTCAATCTCGTTATCGGCAAGTCTCTTTACTCATTCTGTAACACATCATCCTGTGATCAACCCCTTGGTCACATTGTGCACATTATGATGATGTCCTACCGAGTGGGCCCAGAGATACCTCTCCATCAACCGGAGTGACAAATCCCAGTCTCGATTCGTGCCAACCCAACAGACACTTTCCGAGATACCCGTAGTGCACCTTTATATCCACCCAGTTACGTTGTGACGTTTGGTACACCCAAAGCATTCCTACGGTATCCGGGAGTTGCACAATCTCATGGTCTAAGGAAATGATACTTGACATTAGAAAAGCTTTAGCATACGAACTACACGATCTTTGTGCTAGGCTTAGGATTGGGTCTTGTCCATCACATCATTCTCCTAATGATGTGATCCCGTTATCAATGACATCCAATGTCCATGGTCAGGAAACCATGACCATCTGTTGATCAACGAGCTAGTCAACTAGAGGCTCACTAGGGACATGTTGTGGTCTATGTATTCACACATGTATTGCGATTTCCGGTCAATACAATTATAGCATGAATAATAGACAATTATCATGAACAAGGAAATACAATAATAACCATTTTATTATTGCCTCTAGGGCATATTTCTAACAGTCTCCCACTTGCACTAGAGTCAATAATCTAGTTCACATCACTATGTGATTGTAATGAATCAACACCCATGGGGTTTGATCATATCTCGCTTGTGAGAGAGGTTATTAGTCAGCGGATCTGAACCTTTCAGATCCGTGTGTGCTTTGCAAATCTCTATGTCATCTCCTAGATGCATCTACCACGCTCTATTTGGAGCTATTCCAAATAACTGTTCTACTATACGAATCTGGTTTACTACTCAGAATAATCCGGATTAGTGTCAAAGTTTTCATCGGTGTAACCCTTTACGACGAACTCTTTTACCACCTTCATAATCGAAAAAATTCCTTAGTCCACTAGTTACTAAGGATAAGTTTGACCGATGTCCTGTCATCCATTCTTGGATCACTCTTGTACCCCTTGACTGACTCATGGCAAGGCACACTTCCGGTGCGGTACACAGCATAGCATACTATAGAGCCTACGTCTGAAGCATAGGGGACGACCTTCGTCCTTTCTCTCTCTTCTGCCATGGTCATGTCTTGAGTCTTACTCAATACTCACACCATATAACACAGCCAAGAACTCCTTCTTTGCTGATCTATTTTGAACTCCATCAAAATCTTGTCACGGTATGTATTCATTTGAAAGTACTATTAAGCGTTTTGATCTATCCTTATAGATCTTGATGCTCAATGTTCAAGTAGCTTAATCCAGGTTTTCCATTGAAAAACACTTTTCAAATAACCCTATAGCTTTCCAGAAATTCTACATCATTTCCGATCAACAATATGTCAACAACATATACTCATCAGAAATGCTATAGTGCTCCCACTCACTTCTTTGGAAATACAAGTTTCTCATAAACTTTGTATAAGCCCAAAATCTTTGATTATCTCATCAAAGCGTATATTCCAACTCCGAGATACTTACTCCAGTCCTTAGAAGGATTGTTGGAGCTTTGCATACTTGTTAGCATCTTTCAGGATTGTCAAAACCTTCTGGTTGTATCACATACAACCTTTCCTCAAGAAAATCATCGAGGAAACAATGTTTTGACATCCTATATGCAAGATTTCATAAATAATGCAGTAATTGCTAATATAATTCCAACAGACTCTTAGCATCGCTACGAGTGAGAAAGTCTCATCGTAGTCAACTCCTTGAACTTGTCAGAAAATATCTTAACGATAAGTCGAGCTTTCTTAATGGTGACACTTACCATCATTGTCTGTCTTCCTTTTAAAATCCATCTGCACCCAATAGCCTGACGACCATCAAGTGGTTCTTCCAAAGTCCATACTTTGTTTCATACATGGACCCTCTCTCGGATTTTATGGCCTCGAGCCATTCGTCGGAATCCGGGCCCACCATCGCTTCTCCATAGCTCGTAGGTTCATTGTTGTCTAGCAACATGACCTCCAAGACAGGATTACGTACCATTCTGAAGTCGTATGCGTCCTTGTCGACCTATGAGGTTTGGTAGTGTCTTGATCCGAAGTTTCATGATCACTATCATAAGCTTCTACTTCAATTGGTGTAGGCGCCATAGGAACAACTTCCTGTGCCCTGCTACACGCTAGTTGAAAGTGATGGTTCAATAACCTTATCAAGTCTCCACCATCCTCCCACTCAATTCTTTCGAGAGAAACTCTTCCTCGAGAAAGGACCCGTTTTTGGAAACAATCACTTTTGCTTCCGGATCTGAATTAGGAGGTATACCCAACTGTTTTGGGTGTCCTATGAAGATGTATTTATCCGCTTTGGGTTCGAGCTTATCAGGATGAAACTTTTTAACATAAGCTTCGTAGCCCCAAACTTTAAAGAAACGACAGCTTATGTTTCTCTAAACCATAGTTCACACGGTATCATCTCAACGGAATTATGTGGTGCCCTATTAAAGTGAATGCGGTTGTCTCTAATGCCTAATCCATAAACGATAGTGGTAATTCGATAAGAGACATCATGGTATGCCGCATATCCAATAGGGTGCATTTATGATGTTCGGACACACCATCACACTATGGTGTTCCAGGCGGTATTAGTTGTGAAACAATTTCCACAATGTCTTAATTGTGTGCCAAACTCGTAACCCTGATCTCTATGATCATATCATAGACATTTTATCCTCTTGTCACGACGATGTTCAATTTCACTCTGAAATTACTTGAACCTTTCAATAATTCAAACTTGTGTTTCATCAAGTAAATATACTTAGCATCTACTCAAATCATCTGTGAAGTAAGAACATAACGATATCCACTGCATGCCTCAGCACTCATTGGACTGCACACATCAAAATGTATTACTTCCAACATGTTGCTTTCTTGTTCCATCTTACTGAAAACGAGGCTTTTCAGTCATCTTGCCCATGTGGTATGATTTGCATGTCTCAAGTGATTCAAAAGCAAGTGAGTCCAAACGATCCATCTGCATGGAGTTTCTTCATGCGTACATACCAATAGACATGGTTCGCATGTCTCAAACTTTTCAAAAAACGAGTGAGTCCAAAGATCCATCAACATGGAGCTTCTTCATGCGTTTTATACCAATATGACTTACATGGCAGTGCCACAAGTAGGTGCACTACTGGAATCAGCTACTTTGCCATCTACAAGCTCTTTGCCATCAGCTAGCAGACGGCAAAGAAGCTCTTTGCCATCAGCTACCTGAAAGCGGACGGCAAAGAACTGGCTGATGGCAAAGAAAGCCTTTGCCATCAGCCTGTTATTTGTCGTCCGCTAGCTGACGGCAAAGAGGGAGGGGGGCCCCACTGAGGAGCTGGTTAAAAAATACTTAACGTCCCCCCGCTTTGCCGTCCGCCGCAGACGGCAAATATGAACAAAAGCAGACGGCAAAGGAGGGCGGACGGCAAAGGCTACCCTAACTAACCTAACTAACGGCCGAGCCCCCTCCCCCGCCCGTTACTCATCTCTCTCCCTCGACCTCCTCC
>NC_041381.1:660038816-660048823 GCF_002162155.2 Triticum dicoccoides
TTCCCCACCCGCCACCACCCCCACTGTCGGTGTCAAAACCGGCGGATCTCGGGTAGGGGGTCCTGAACTGTGCGTCTAGGCGGATGGTAACAGGAGACAAGGGACACAATGTTTTACCCAGGTTCGGGCCCTCTCGATGGAGGTAAAACCCTACGTCTTGCTTGATTAATATTGATGATGTGTGTTACAAGAGTGGATCTACCACGAGATCAAGGAGGCTAAACCCTAGAAGCTAGCCTATGGTATGATTGTTATTCGTCCTATGGACTAAAGCCATCCGGTTTATATAGACACCGAAGAGGGCTAGGGTTACACAGAGTCGGTTACAATGGTAGGAGATCTACATATCCGTATCGCCAAGCTTGCCTTCCACGCCAAGGGAAGTCCCATCCGGACACGGGACGAAGTCTTCAATCTTGTATCTTCATAGTCTTGGAGTCCGGCCGATGATGATAGTTCGGCTATCCCGACACCCCCTAGTCCGGGACTCCCTCAGTAGCCCCCGAATCGGGCTTCAGCGACGACGAGTCCGGCGCGTATATTGTCTTCGGCGTTGCAAGGCGGGTTCTCCTTCAAACTTCATGTTCCTGTCGAATAGTGTCCGGCTTCCTTATAAATGTTGCGCTCCTTGGCTTCTACGCCCAATAATGGCCTTCTTCCACGTGTCATATGAATGCGAAAAGCTAGGGTATTTTTACATTTTACCCCCTAGCCGCGCGAACGAGCCGCCTATAAGAGAGGCGAGGATCTAGATCCAGCTCACACCATCCTCCATTCGCAAGTTCTCATCGAAGCGCTTCTTACAAAAATCCATTCCATCATGGATAGTCGACGCGGTTCCTCCTCTCGCGCTCCCAGCCCTAAGCCAGGAGATTGGGGGAGATGCTCAGTTCCACACAGCGAGCTAGTGGCACTCCAAACCGAGGGATATCTTCCCCCAGCTTTCATGGTTCCGGTTCGAGCCGGACTGGCCACCTTCAAGGGTGGAAAGCAGGCGGAGAGCGTCCCCAACCCTTCCAAAGGAGAGTGGGTATGCTTCGTCCCTTATCTAATAAGGGGGCTCGGATTTCCTATACATCCGTTTCTCCGAGGGCTCCTGGAGTTCTACGAACTCCAGCTTCACCACCTTACACCTGCCTCCATTTTGCACATCGCGGGCTTTGTAGCTCTATGCGAGTTGTTCCTGGGCATCGAGCCCCATTTTGCGCTATGGAAGAGATTGTTTTGCCTTGTACCCCGTTCTTATGAGGGGTCGATATATCAAGTGGGCGGAGCCGAAATATGGCGCATCGTCGGGACCGGATATCTATCCGGCACCCCGAAGAAGGCGTCCGAAGACTGGCCTTCGGAATGGTTCTACATGGAGGACGCCCCTCTACCAGACCCATTTCAGATCGGCCTCCCGGAGTTCAGAAATGCTCCCTTGAAGAAACGCCTGAGTAGGCGCCCACGGAGCCCTCAACGGGAGGATGATAGGAGCGTCCATTATCTGATGGGCCAGATTAGGTTACTAGCCCACTCCGGATTGACCATGATTGGAATCATGGCCACGTGCATTATGCAAGGGGTGCAGCCACTCCAATATAGGGGCCACCCTATGTGGGATTTCAACGGGGAAGACGACGCCACCCATCACAGCCGCAGAGGGCCGAGCTCGGCAGCCAATCTGGCAAAGATCCTGTCCGGCTTGTACAAGGGGGAGGAGGAGGACTTTCTCCGCCTGAATCCATTGAACGGATTCTCCATGAATAACCCTCGGAGCTGGGTAAGCAGACGTTTATCTACCCGATCCATACCTCCAAAGTCAAGTATTTTACTTTATGATTTCGGCGCAGGAGCTGCGCCGGGACGTGGAGGGCATACGAAGCCTAACTCCACAGCCCGAGGATCCGGAACGATCCCTTGATCCGACCTCCGAAGAGGATCCGGACATAAAGGTGGAGCTGATTGACGGGGTGTTCCACCAACTTAGCATGGACAATGCCCTAGTCGCCATTACGGCTGACTACCCCGGTTTGATTCTGGCCTCCCAGGTGACTACGACTGAGGTCTTGACACCATCATTTGATCCGTGCTCAATCCTGACCATCCTATACTGATGGTGCATCGCAGGAGGTGCCTTTAAGGCGGGGAGCCGAACCTGCGGCGGCTGACCAGCAAGGGTCAGTTTGGCCCAGCAGGCGAAAGAGGAGTGCGACGCACATCAAAACATCGCCGCGACGGTACGGCACACCATTGTTTTTAAGGGAAGGATCCCTGTGAGGTATATTAACGCTCATAACTTTTTCCAGGAGAAAGAGCGCTCGCCGGACAGTGTCCGGAGAGGTTGCCAATCAAGCCTCCACCAGCCATGCTCCATCGCGTGGTCCGGAAGTGGAGGCAAACACAGGGCAAGAGCCGGATGCTCCTCCGACGGAGGATGCCGACAGGTTGTCCGCCACCCGATCTGAGGTGGAGAGCGCCATGAATCACAGGCGTCGCCAGACGGTTCTTCGTGACGCGTGTTTCTCCCCGGAGCCGTTGAATGCCTTTGATGCGGGAAACGCGCACCTCCATGCTGCTCAAGATGGTTTAACCAGAGCCGCGGAGTAGTATGTGAAGGACATATGGGTAAGTAATTTGAATAGTTATATATACTAGTTGCCCCCGAGACTTAAAATAGTTAAAATAACTAATTTAAGGATCATTTATTATGCAGGATCTTACGGAGAAGAATACCCACCTGTCCCAGGAGCTCCAAGAGTGCAAGGCCCAACTTGAGGCCGCACTAGCCACCACAGGGAGAGCCACAGAGACCCCCGCTGGTAATACGTACTTCGAAAAGATAAGTAGTTAACAAAGTGCGACGTGTGCGTAAATCTGACAATAATATTGCAGAGGGCGCCGGACTAGATCCGGACAAGCAACAGCTACTGCGTCAGCTAAAGGCCGGCGAGAGGGTGCTTATGAAGGTGCAGCAGGAGAGAAACAAGCTCCAAGATGCCCACACCCAACTAGGAGAAGAGCTGAAAGGTGTTCGGGCCCAGCTGTCTGGCTCCATGAAGGAGAATCAGCGGCTTCGTCGTGGCATTTATAGTAAGTGCTTGAGCAAATTCCTTTGAAAAGAAGAATTCGGCGAGGAAGTCGATTGACATAAATGTGTCTTTAGGTGTGCTCACAGGTCGCCCTGTGGAGGAAATGCCTGGTTCAACGGGTGACCAACTTCCCAAGCTGGTTCAACTGCTCGAACGTGTTCGGCAGGCAATGAGCGGCGTCGTTCAGGCTTTATGGCCTTCTGTCTCCCTACCCGAGGGCCTTGGAGAGCTTGCTGAGAAGCTTCAGGGAGCACGGCGACGCCTCCGTCTGTGGAAAATATCGGCCTGCCGTCAAGGCGCCAGGGAGGCCTTGGCCATGGTGAAGACGTGGTACCCGAAGGCTGACCCAAACCACATGGCCGAGGTCGGACCTGCGGGGCCTGACGGGAAGGAGATCCCTGTGAGCTTGATGTACGGCCAAGTAGAACTGGCCACGAAATATTCCCAACAGGACTGTAAATTAGACAGCCTATTAGATGGGATTGAAGAGGAGTACAATCAGTCAATTTGATGATGTAATTTGAAATGACATGTAAAATGCCTTCTAGCTGGATTGTAGATCATTTGTCTTTGCGGACCTTTTCGCTTCAACCTCCGGACCCAACAGTCCGGAGTGTGTCTGAATACCCTTACGGTTATAGAAGAACCGGGGCATGCGTGGAGACAAGGCGTCGGGGTCATAATTGCTTTATCAGACAAGTGCCCAACTAGCTATGTTATATTACATGGTTAGTAAGAAACATCTTCCAGGGAGAATAGTTCCATTAAGGGTTCCTTTCCCTGGGAGGCATGCCCTAAAGTGCATGTCCGGACTGCGAAAATAGCAGAAAAAGCATCTGGGGGCAAATAAATAAGTAATTAATAAATCATCTTTCAAGTCACCGACCGAATATTCTCTTAAGAACGCTAGCTTTCGGCTTCACCCAGTCTGAGGTACACATCCGGCTGACCCGGCAGTAACAATCGCAGAGGTGCTCCCTTTACCTCCTAGCCGAACAATCGGGAACGTAGGGGTAAGCACAGGAGCCAGGCAACCCAGCTTGGCCAAAACTTAAGTCATATCAATGCATATAATGGTGAATAAAAGGTACATGCGGAAGTATGACACATGTGTTGGGCATGAAGCCCGTATAAATAAGCTTCTGTTAAAGAAGCCCCCAGGTATAACGAGTGCTAGGAGCACATCGAGTGTGTGCGAACAATGCGCAAATCAGCCTATCAAAGGTATTGAAAAAAAGGTGGGAAGAAGGAGGGGGACAAGAGATAGTGAAAATGTAAAAAGGTGGACGGAGGAGTGGGACGAACTCTGAGTCCGGCGTTAGGCGTAGAATCTTCGGAGACAGGCTGCGTTCCATGGGTTTGGCTCAAGTCGGTTGTCAGATGTGTTACGTAGACGGTATGCTCCGCCGGTCAGGACTTGGTCGATGATGAAGGGACCTTCCCACTTGGTCTTAAGTTTGTCCTTTTTCTTGTCCGGCAGGCGTAGAACAAGTTCGCCAACATTGTAAGCTTTGGCTCGTACTTCTCTGCTTTGATATCTTCGAGCCTGCTGTTGATAAAATGCGGAACGAGCTTTTGCCACGTCCCGCTCCTCCTCTAAGGCATCCAAACTGTCCTGCCGATCCAGCTCAGCTTCTCTTTCTTCGTACATGCGCACGCGAGGTGAGTCATGAATTATATCGCAGGGCAGAACTGCCTCTGCACCATACACCATAAAAAATGGTGTGAATCCAGTAGTTCGGTTTGGTGTGGTCCGCAGCCCCCAGAGTACGGAGTCGAGCTCCTCTACCCAGTGCGTGTTAGATTCCTTGAGGGACCGCACTAGTCTGGGTTTGATGCCTCTCATGATTAGACCATTTGCTCGCTCGACTTGACCGTTAGTTTGAGGGTGATAGACTGAAGCGTAGTCGAGCTTGATGCCCATGTTTTTGCACCAGAGTTTAACCTCGTCGGCCGTGAAATTCGTGCCATTACCGGTGATGATGCTGTGGGGGACGCCAAAACGGTGTACTACCCTGGATATGAAGTCTATCACAGGTCCGGATTCTTCCATTTTAACCGGCTTGGCTTCAATCCATTTGGTGAATTTGTCCACCATGACCAATAAGTATTTGTGCTTGTGGGTTCCCCTTTAAGGGGTCCAACCATGTCAAGCCCCCAGACTGTGAACGGCCAGGTGATGGGTATAGTTTTGAGGGCGGTGGGTGGCATGTGGCTCTGATTAGCAAAGAGCTGGCAACCGACGCATCGTTGGACTAAGTCCTGAGCATCTGCCCGGGATGTTGGCCAATAAAATCCTGTACGGAAGGCCTTGCCTACAAGGGCCCGGGCTGCGGCGTGGTGCCCGCCGAGTCCGGCATGAATTTCAGATAGGAGATTTCGCCCCTCCTCTTCGGAGATACACCTTTGAAGGACTCCGGTTGTGCTTTTCTTATAAAGTTCTCCCTCATGGACCTTGTAGGCTTTAGATCGCCGAACTATGCAGCGGACCTCGTTTTGGTCTCCGGGAAGTTCCTGCCTAATTAAGTAGGCTAGGAATGGTTCCATCCACGGGGCAATTACTGCCATTATTTCGTGGGCTGAAGGTGTTATTTCATTGGCTGAGCCGCCGACCGTGTCAGAATTGTCTGAGTTAGGTGATGCAGCTCGCTCCGGATTGTTATTTCCGGACTCCTCTTCCCATAATACGGATGGCTTAAAGAGCCGTTCCAGGAAGATGTTTGGAGGGACGGCGTCACGTTTTGCGCCGATGCGTGCTAACACGTTTGCTGCCTGGTTATTATCCCGGGCTACATGATGGAATTCGAGTCCTTCGAACCGAGCTGACATTTTTAGGACGGCATTGCGGTAAGCTGCCATTTTCGGATCTTTGGCATCAAAGTCTCCATTTACTTGGGATATTGCGAGGTTTGAATCCCCGCGCACCTCTGGGCGTTGAATGCCCATGGAGATTGCCATTCGGAGGCTGTGTAGAAGGGCCTCGTATTCGGCTGCGTTGTTGGATTCCATGTACATTATTTGAAGTACGTATTGGACTGTGTCTCCAGTTGGGGACGTCAAGATGACGCCAGCCCCCAAGCCAGCCAACATTTTGGATCCGTCGAAATGCATGATCCAATTGGAGTACGCGCCGTACTCTTTAGGAAGTTCGGCTTCAGTCCATTCGGCGACGAAGTCAGCCAGGACTTGCGACTTTATAGCTCGCCGTGGTTTGTAGGTTATGTCAAATGGTAAGAGCTCAATGGCCCATTTTGCAATCCTGCCCGTTGCATCGTGATTGTTTATAATATCGTTGAGAGGTACTTCGGAGGCCACCATTATGGAACACTCTTGAAAGTAGTGTCGCAGCTTCCGGGATGCCATGAACACCGCATACGCTATCTTTTGATAATGTGGGTACCGGGATTTGCATGGAGTTAAGACAGTGGATACGTAGTACACTGATTTTTGAAGAGGGAATCTATGCCCTTCAGTTTCTCGTTCGACAACGAGTACCGCGCTGACAACTTGATGTGTTGTTGCGATATATAATAACATAGGTTCGCCCAGGTTGGGCGCGGCCAGGACCGGATTTGTTGCCAGTATGGCCTTGATTTCTTCGAGTCCGGCCGTGGCGGCATCCGTCCATTCGAAGTGTTCGGTGCACCGGAGGAGGCGATAGAGGGGCAAAGCCTTTTCTCCCAAACGGGAGATGAAGCGGCTTAAAGCCGCTATGCACCCAGTTAGTTTTTGTATTTGCTTGAGGTCTTTTGGGATATCCAATTGTGACAGAGCTCGGATCTTGGCTGGGTTTGCTTCAATTCCTCTACCGGATACAATGAAGCCCAAAAGCTTTCCGGCTGGTACTCCGAAGACACACTTTTTTGGGTTGAGCTTAATGTCATATGCTCGGAGGTTGTCAAATGTCACCCTCAAGTCGTCTACTAGAGTTTCGATGTGTTTGGTCTTGACGACCACATCGTCTACGTATGCCTCTACTGTTTTGCCTATCTGGGTAGCCAGACATGTCTGAATCATGCGCTGATATGTTGCGCCGGCGTTTTTGAGTCCGAAGGGCATTGTGTTGAAGCAGAATGCCCCATATGGAGTAATGAATGCCGTTGCGGCCTGGTCTTTTTCCGCCATCTTGATTTGATGGTATCCAGAGTATGCATCGAGGAAGCACAATGAATCGTGCCCTGTGGTAGCATCGATGATTTGGTCGATGCGAGGGAGAGGGAAAGGGTCCTTTGGACAGGCCTTGTTAAGGTCTTTGAAATCGACGCAGAGGCGCCAGGATTTGTCCTTTTTTGGTACCATTACCAGGTTGGCTAGCCAGTCCGGATGTTTGATATCTCTGATGAATCCGGCTTCTAAGAGTTTGGCTAGCTCCTCTCCCATTGCCTGTCTTTTGGGTTCGGAAAATCGCCGAAGAGCTTGTTTGACTGGCTTGAATCCTTTTAGGATATTTAGGCTGTGCTCTGCCAGCCTGCGTGGGATTCCTGGCATGTCTGAAGGGTGCCAGGCAAAAATGTCCCAATTTTCCCGAAGGAATTCTCGTAGTGCGGCTTCTACATCATGATTTAATTGTGCCCCAATGGATGTCGTCTTTGTGGGGTCCGTTGGATGGACCTGAAATTTGACTATTTCATCTGCTGGTTTAAAAGACGTGGACTTGGACCTCTTATCGAGTATCACATCGTCCCTATCCACCGTGGAGCGCAGCGCAGTTAATTCCTCTGCCGCTAGGGCTTCGGATAATGCCTCTAGGGCCAGTGCGGCTGTCTTATTTTTAGCGCGGAGTGCTGTATCTGGATCACTAGCGAGAGTGATTATTCCATTGGGTCCGGGCATTTTGAGCTTCATGTACCCTTAATGGGGTATAGCTTGGAAGATGGTGAATGCCTCTCGTCCTAACAAAGCGTGATATCCGCTGCCGAATGGGGCCACTTGGAACATGACCTCTTCGGACCTATAATTGTCCGGCGAGCCGAACACTACATCTAGTGTGATTTTTCCTGTGCAGCGTACTTCTTGACTAGGGATTATTCCCCTGAAGGTTGTGCTGCTTCGCTCAATGCGGCTCCAGTCAATTTCCATTTTTTGAAGGGTTTCCTCGTAGATGAGGTTTAATCCGCTGCCGCCATCCATGAGTACCTTGGTAAGACGAAAGCCGTCCACTATCGGACTGAGGACCAATGCGGCTGGTGCTCTAGCTGTTCAGAATTTAGGTTCGTCGCTGGCATTGAAGGTGATAGCCGTGTCGCTCCATGGATTTGTTGTTGCTACTTGGTAGACTTCGGCAAGACTGCGGATTGTTCATTTCCGCATGTTATTGGATGCGAAAGTCTCGAAGACTGTTAATACCGTACTGGTGCTGCTGGGCTGGTTGCCCGGGGCTAAAAAGCCTTCGCCACTTTTGGCCACCTGCCGTAATATCCAACATGCTCGAAGGCTATGTGTTGGAGTGGCGCCCTCCGTACTGTGGATTTTGCAGGGTCCGTTGAGCCATCCCTCCAGTACGGTTCCGTACCCTTTATGCGGTTTTTGCTTTTTGGTTTTTAACCCAGGTGCTTGAGTATGACGCACCCTTTTATTTCGCACTGGGGTTGTATTCAGGGCCGGATTGTCCCAAAACCTAGTTTCGGTTTTCCAGGCACTTTCCATCGCGCAGTACTTTTGTACAATGGTCGCTAGGTCGGTGAAGCGTGTAACTTCGCGACGACTGATGGCGTTTATGATTCCCTTGTCCGTGCAATTGTTGCAGAAGATTGAAATCGCGCTTTCTTCACGGCAGTCCTTTATCCTATCCATAACCAGGAGGAATCTGGCCCAGTAATGATGTACTATTTCATCCGGCTCTTGCCGTATTTGAGATAGATCGCTTATGTTTGGGTGGGCGGGTGGAATCAAGTTCGGAACCCCGCCCAATCTGAGGCTCAAAGGCCAAGAAGCTTCCGGATTTGGAAGCTTGGTTTGCTGGACGCTTTCCAACGAATCTGGTCCGATGTCTGACTTTAGGTTCAACATTTGATTAGCGTCCGTCCCTCCGCGGGAATCCAGCATGGAGGGATCGGGAATCCGGACATAGTTGGTTTTTAACATAGAAGAAGAGTCGCCGCATTGTTCCTCTACCACGACAACGTGGTGGGTAACCTGGGGAGAGTTAATTTCTCTCAGATCGGTTTTAAGCCCAATCTGATCATAGTCGGTAGCGACTCCCAGGGCGGCGATGCGATCCAAGAGCTCGTTTACGGAGGAGAGCTCAATCGGATCTAGCTGCTCGGCGAATTCCGAGCTGACGTGAAGATCGCTTTTAATGACCTGAGAGGTCATTGTCGGAGCGGTGGCCGAACAGGCAGTCATAAGAAAACAGCCTAGCCGGATAGTCTGGCCGGCGGCCAGAGCTCCCTTGACGACGGTGCCGTCTTTGAAGACGGGAAAAGGCATCCTTCCTGATGGTGAAGGCACAGAGGAACTCTCAATGAAAGCACCAATGTCGGTGTCAAAACCGGCGGATCTCGGGTAGGGGGTCCCGAACTGTGCGTCTAGGCGGATGGTAACAGGAGACAAGGGACACGATGTTTTACCCAGGTTCGGGCCCTCTCGATGGAGGTAAAACCCTACGTCCTGCTTGATTAATATTGATGATGTGTGTTACAAGAGTGGATCTACCACGAGATCAAGGAGGCTAAACCCTAGAAGCTAGCCTATGGTATGATTGTTATTCGTCCTATGGACTAAAGCCATCCGGTTTATATAGACACCGGAGAGGGCTAGGGTTACACAGAGTCGGTTACAATGGTAGGAGATCTACATATCCGTATCGCCAAGCTTGCCTTCCACGCCAAGGAAAGTCCCATCCGGACATGGGACGAAGTCTTCAATCTTGTATCTTCATAGTCTTGGAGTCCCGCCGATGATGATAGTTCGGCTATCCGGACACCCCCTAGT
>NC_041381.1:660049674-660051614 GCF_002162155.2 Triticum dicoccoides
CGACACACAGACCACGACACAACACCCCGACACCCCGACCCCGACACGACACCCTGACCCCGAAACAGCACCCCGACACCGACATGACACCCCGACCCCCTAAACCTCCCGAAAAGGTGCTCTTTGGCCTTCCAGAGGCCGACGGGGTTATATATTTGTGAATTATTAGTTAGGTCATATATTTTTAGATTTTGTTATGAAAAACATCATATATAATTGTGTTGATCGGGTAGATTTAAATGTGCAGTTGTTTCATCGCTGCGAGGTTTGGTGTTCGACGACCTCGCCGTGCGTTTGACGAGCTCTGCCCCTTCGTTCGTGGGTGAGCACAAATGACATGTCCTTCTCCCCCATTAATTATTTGCACAAATGACATGAAATTTGGTAGCTAGCTATATATGTGTCTTGAATCATCAGTATGCGTAACCAATATGTGTCTCCCGTTCGAAAGCATCATAGTTATAAATATGCATGCATTTGCATATTTATAACCTTGATTCTTTCGAATTGTCCAACGCTATCCATGGACAGCCCGAGTATGTGTAGATTGGGTTCATTTTCCCATATGCTTTGCTCCGGATCCGACGCATAAATTTTGTCAGTGCCTCCCCTGTTGTTCTTCGGGTACACATCCTCTCTGTTTATTGCAGAGACGTGTATCAGGAGAACAGCGGGGAGGTGCTGCCGAAATTTTGCGTCGGATCCGGAGCATAGCTTGGGAAAATGAACCCAATCTACACATACTCGGGTGGGATTAGGACCTATCATTACCTATTAGAGTGTAGGTTGCATGGACGTAATAAAATTGACAAAGTAGATCAACTGATGAATATATACATGGTGAATTGTATATATAATTATTGTGTGTCCAGTAGCTCTGAAAGTCAAGATGAGTGATCGTGCGTGGATGTATACCGGTCACACTGGTCAGAACAAATGGAGCGCTGAATGGTTCACAAAAACCAAGGGGTTTGTGCAAGCCGCATTTGCAAATGGCCAGAGGAAAACTTGGTGCCCCTGTTTCCGATGCGGCAATTGGGAAAAGAGGACAGAGGCTGAAATGGGTAAACACCTACAGAAGAATGGTTTTACGCCCGATTATACGGTGTGGACATTTCATGGTGAGTCTGCCCAACATGACCGAGCTGAGGTGGATCATCGTCGCACCGACGAGCATGGTACCGGGATGGAAAACATGGTGCAAGACTATGATGATGCTCGGGATTCGGACGAGGAGATGGAGGAATCTGCAAAGGCCTTCAATGAAATGTTGGAGTCTTCAAAACGTCCGCTCCACGAGCACACTGAGCTTTGTCAGTTGGATGCCATCTCACAAGTAATGGCTTTGAAGGCTCAATTCAACTTGGGCAGAGAATGCTATGACGCAATTATGACAGTATTTGGACGCTTTCTACCCAAAGGCCATGTAATGCCTGCAAACCTGTACCAGTCGGACAAAATCCTCCGTGCACTGAAGATGCCCTATGAGAAGATACATGCCTGTGAGAAAGGATGTGCCTTATTTAGGCTTGACTATGCGGACTTGAACTATTGTCCCATTTGCAAGTGTTCCAGGTATATTGTGGTAGACAACGGTATGGGTGAGAAGACATAAACCAAAATCCCTGTTAGTGTTCTTCGGTATATGCCAATCGTACCAAGACTTCAACGTCTTTTCATGGTTGAAGAGATGGCCAGACAGATGATGTGGCACAAAACAGGCAAAAGAACCGAACTAGATGCAGATGGTAATATCATGATGGTACACACATCGGATGGTGTTGCGTGGAAAAAGTTTGATGAATTACATGCTGACAAAGCGGCAGATCCGAGGCATCCTCGAGTCGGCATCAGCACCGATGGGTTTAGTGTGTTTGGTATGACGGCAGCCCAATACAGTTGTTGGCCCGTATTTGTCTTTCCACTCAATCTCCCCCCCC
>NC_041381.1:660052010-660080501 GCF_002162155.2 Triticum dicoccoides
AGATTATGCAAAGAAAGAACATTTTCCTGACGTTGATAATTCCAGGGCCCAACTATCCGGGGAAAAATATGAATGTGTACATGCAGCCGCTTAAGGACGAATTGCAAGAAGCCTGGGATAATGGGTTCAAGACATACGACGCCTATAGCAAACGAAACTTCATAATGCGTGTCTGGTACATGTACTCGACGCATGACTTGCCGGCGTATGCGCTATTCGTTGGTTGGTGTGTGCATGGAAGGTTCCCATGCCCCACATGCAAGGGAGCTCTTGAGTTTCGTTGGCTTCAGGCCGGTCGCAGGTTTTCTTGCTTCGACATGCATAGACAGTTCCTGGATCCTCGCCATAAGTTCAGGAAAGACAAGAAGAACTTCATCAGAGGTAGAGTTGTAAAAAAACTCTGCACCACCTGTGTTGACAGGCCAACAGACCCTGGATCAGTTAAACACTCTCGAGCCAGATCCAGAGCGTCCAGGGTACTTCAAGGGGTATAATTCTGAGCACGCCTGGACTCACAAAACATGCTTATGGGATCTGCCTTACTTCAAAGACCTCCTTTGCCCACACAACATCGACGTGATGCACACTGAGAAGAATATCGCCGAGGCACTTTTTGGTACATTGTTCGGCATAGATGGGAAGTCAAAGGATAATACTAAGGCTAGAGTCGATCTGGAGGCGCTATGTGATAGGCCGTTACAAAAAATTGAAAGAACCGAAAGGAAAGCAGAACTGGACGAAGCCAAAGGCATGGTTCAATCTTGGAAGGCCAGCTATGAGGGAAATTATCTTGTGGGTGAAAATGCAGTTGATGTTCCCTGATGGGTATGCAGCGAATATAAAGAGGGGAGCGAGTCTTGATAAATTGAAGATATTTGGTCTCAAGAGTCATGATTGGCACATATGGATTGAGCGGGTAATGCTGGTGATGTTGTGTGGCTTCATCCCTGAGGATGAATGGCTAATACTGGCAGAACTCAGCTATTTCTTCAGTGTTCTTTGTGCGAAAGAACTATCGCCTGGCGTGCTAGAAGAAATGGAAGAGTTGGCACCAGAGTTGATCTGCAAGTTAGAGAAGATCTTTCCACCGGGCTTCTTTAATCCAATGCAGCATTTGATTTTGCATCTCCCGACCGAGGCAAGATTGGGGGGGCCCGTGCAAAATCGTTGGTGCTACCCAACTGAGAGGATGCAGAAGACGCTTCGAGAAAAATGTAAAAATAAACATAGAATTGAAGTGTCTATGGCTGAGGCATTCATCACTGAGGAGGCGGCAAACTTCGTGACAGCACACTACGAAAACAAAAATCGTCATTTGCATAACCCGAAGCCTCGGTACAATGCTGACGAGCCTAAAAAGGGTGGATCCAACCTCAGCCTATTCAAAGGCAATCTCGCACCAGCCAGTGTTTCAAATCCAGTATCTTTGGATAACGAAGAATGGCGGACCATTTCGTTGTATATCTTCAACAACCTGATAGAAGTGCGGCCGTACATCGAGTATGTTCTCGGTACATTGTTTCGCAACTTCTATTTCCTTTGAACTGCTCTTATTCCTGGATATTTCATACAGTCGATATGTCGCCCTATTCTGATATGGAGCGGTGATCCAAAAGGATTCCGTCGAAGAGTATGAGCTTCTCGCAAAGCAAGGAGGCGGCTATCCCGGTTTCATCTCTTGGTTCAAACAAACGGTAAATTCTATTAGAAAATTTCATTTCATTCGCTAATTTGTGCGTAATGCAACAATCCTTTCATATTAAACTTGTAGGCTAATTTAGAGTCTATGGACGCCGAATTGAGACAAGTCGCTAATGGTTTTGACTATAAGGTCCATTCATTTGACAAATACGACATCAACGGGTATCGTTTTCGTACCTATGGCAAAGAGCTATCTATGGCCGACCGAAAGTCTACAAATTCTTGTGTATCTGCTATCGGCGAAGGAGGTACCGAGTATTATGGGAGAGTTGAAGCAATTTATGAACTTCTATTCTATGGTGAAAGCCCACCGAATGTCGTAGTCTTCAAATGTTATTGGTTTCAGCCGAAGGAGACTAGAAGGACTCATGAACATATAGGGCTAGTTGAAATCAACCAAAGCACCCATTTAGATGTTCTTGATGTCTATATTATGGCTCAACAGGCGACCCAAGTATTCTATCTACCCTGGGCCTGCCAAACTAATCCAAATCTGAAAGGTTGGGATGTCGTTTATGAAGTGCCGCCACGTGCTAGACTATCTCCCCCAAAGGAAGAGGATTATGAACCTCACATTAACCCAGACACATATGAAGGAGAATTCTTCCAAGAGACACGTCTTTCCAAAAAGCGTTTCAAGAACCGGTATACTTCACCCCAAAACATTGAAGTAGACAGCGACAGTGAATCCCACATCACCCCAGAGGAGGAACAAGAAGAGCCGGAACAAGAAGAGGTTACTGCTGCGGACGACCTCTCAATGCTTGACCGATTACGTAAAGGTGGCCTTCCACATGTTGATGCCACTGAACCCTATGAGCCCGTCATTGATTATAGTGATGATGATGATTATGCATTTATTGATGATACTGATCGAGATTATTAGTAGTGTCAGGTATTCAATTTTTTTATGTTGTACTTGATGATGATCCACTTAAGTGATATACATATTATTATTCATGTCGGTATTTTTTTATGTTGTACTAATTTCGTTTACTCTTTGTCATGGCAGGTGTTGAAAGATGGAAGGGGAGCCGACTGAGGCCAAGGACAAACGTGCCCAAATTGAAGGTGTGCCACACCATCAAGGTAGCTCCAGCTTATATCAGTTCGGGCGGAATTGGGTAATGTGGTTTGCTTCATTATTAATGCAATTCATTCATCATGCTAGCTTGAGCCCTTTAATTACTAATTTACTTTGTTTCTCTCTTTCCGGCATGCTACAATAAGACGGATAAGGTGCCAGAGGGGTACGACCTGTATGCCATGTCCCACACTGCCTGTTACAAGCAAGTCAAGGGGAAGGCGAGGAAAGGGAAGGAGTTTAACCCGAGTCAGATCCCCTACAATCCAGAGCAGGTGATGATATCTAGTGGCGGGAGGTCCCGTGGCTCCATAGCCATTGATCCAGAGATTTCTCCTGAGACCACGGTGAGTTTAATTTGAATGGACGTTACTTGCTAGTCTTAACATTTGAGTGTCATCATGCTAACGAAACATTGGAAATGATCTTTGGTGCAGCGTTACTCCACACAAGCATCACACGATCCTTCTCCAGCTACTAGCCTGAGCCAGCCCGCTCCCACACCTCCATGATCAAGGTAAGTTTCTCTAGTTTTTTGCTTAACAAATGCATAAAGACCTAGACTTAGCTTTATTTCATCCAATATGCTTACCTTAATGACCTAGGCGTAGCTTCTTTTCCTGCAAAATGACTTAATAAGCTTACTGACCTCCAAAACCAGCCATTTTACCTAAGTTAGCTCTAAAACGATCTATACTTAGCTTTGTTTCCTCCAAAATGACCTAAGTTAGTTATAATATGCTTAGTTAACTAGGTTTGCTCAATAATGACATGTACTTACCTTACTTATGTAAAAAAACGGCATAATTAGCTTAGTTAGCTCATAAACGATCCATTTTACCTACATTAGCTCTAAAATGATGCATTTTACCTAAGTTAGCTCATAAACGATCCATTTCACCTAAGTTACCTCACAAACGATGGCGTGCTTCTTCTTCTAGTCTTCTTCTTCTAGTCACCTTTTCCTAACTTTCTTATTTGCCATTTTGCAGATTTCATTCACTTCTCGGAAGCTAGCTTGCTATGATGGAGTGCTTGTTTTAATAAAAATTAAGTAACATGTATCAAAATTATTTTTATTTGTATATAAAAAATGTAGAACGTTTACAAAAAAAAGACATAGAAGCATGTATTGAATAAAAATGTTAATCACGTACAGAAAATTGTGAAATACTTATACAAAATGTTTCTTGATGTATAAGAAAATGTAGATATCCATATTCTTTGAAGTGTTATTATAGTGTATTTTGAAAATGTTAAAGATATATAGAAATCTGTTCTTGATGTGCATTGTGTGCAAAAAAACTAGATATGTGTTGAACAAAAAGGAAAAGAAAAAACACAGTGGAAGTAAACCAAAAAAAATCGAGCAAAGTGAAAACTGAAGAAAACTGGTGAAAACCAAGAAAGAAAGAAACCCAAAGAAACCCAAAGAAAAAAAAGGAGAAGGAGAACTAAAGAAAACCATAGAAAACAATAACCCTGTAATATGAATGGCTGAAAACCCAAAAAGATAAGAGAAAACGGGTATGAAAACACAAAAAGGGAAAAACAAGAGAAAACAAGAGAAAACCATAAACGAAATACTACAGAGACAAAAACGAAAGAACATAACTCAATAAAACTGAAAGCAAACCATAAACATAGAAAATGGAAGAAAGTAAAAAAATCAGCAAAATCGAACCAGTCCAGACAGGGGAAGTCCTCCTATGTGGTGCACGCTGGGAAACCAGCCAACGCGCCCAAACGTTCACCCCGCATGCTCTCTTGGGCAAGCCCATGTTTGGGGCGACAAGCCCCAATTTTTTCATTTTCTTTTTTTGTAAGTTTTCTGTCCTATTTTTAGTTTATTTTTCCTCTTTCAATAACTTGTGAATCGGGACCTTTTAATAGAAATTAAGAAATCATAAAACAAATCATGAATTTAGAGGATGTTCATGATTTCCAAAAATATACAGAAAATAATAAAATGTTCATGCATTGAAAAAGTTCGTGATTTCTAAAAAACAAATGTTCCCATGCTAAAAAATGTTCACAATTTAGAAAAATGTTCATGTCATTGAAATAATATTCGTTTATTCATCAATTCCAAGAATTTTCCTGTATTTCAGAAAATGTTGCCAAATCGAAAAAAATATTCGTCAATTCAAAAAATGTTCGGGAGTTCCAAAAACATTTTGAAAAATCCAAAACATGATCACGAATTCGAATAAGTTCAGAATCTAAAAAATCTATGAATTGGTCAAAAAAGTTTGTAAGATTGAAACTATATACAATTAAAAAAAGTTCACAATTTAGTTTTTTCTGCGAATTCAGAATATGTTCCTGATTTCAAAAAGTTTCCCCAATTATTAAGAGGTTTCCACAATTTGAAAGGTGTCCGTAATATTAAAAATAGAAAAGAAAAAATAAATAAGAAGAAGAAAACAAATACGGACATGAAAAAATGCAGAAAAAAACTGAAGGGAAAACACAAAATAAATAAACCATTTCTCAGAAGTTTCCGAACCTTCCTGAAATCGGAACAGATCTAAGTGGGCAGGACGAAGCGTAGGTAACGGGGTTGGGAAGAATCGAACATGCGACCAACAGCTCAGAAGAGCGCGCCCCCAGCCACTCCAGCTAATTAGCATTGCTGGTAGTGGAACAGCCCGCATAGAAAATAACTTAGCGCAAGGTACAACCGGACTTGACTGTGTGTCAATCCAGAATTAGTTAATGTAGTGAACAACTTTTTGAACGTATGATTACGCATTTTTTTTTCTGAAAACGAACAAATTTGAATTTCCTAAATATTTTTGGAATTTGTGACATTCCTTTAAAGCACGAACATTTTTTGAAACAGATAACAAATTTGGAAGCATGAACATATTTTTAAAGCACAAACATTTTTTGAAACTTGAGAACTAATTTTGAAATGGATAACAAATTTGGAAGCACAAACATTTTTTGAATCTTGAGAACAATTTTGAAAAATCCCGAACAAATTTGGAAGCGTGAACAATTTTTTAAAGCATGAACATTTTTTGAATCTTGAGAACAAACTTTGAAAAATCCCGAATTTTTTTGGAAGCGTTAACAATTTTTTAAAGCACAAACATTTGTTTGAATCTTGAGAACAAATTTTGAAATAGAGAACAATTTTTAAAAAATCCCGAACACATTTGGAAGCACAGACATTTTATGAAAACGTAAACATTTTATGAAATCCGGTACATTTTCTGCATTTTGAACTTTTTTGTGTAACAAGATTAATTTTTGAATTTTCAGAACATTTTCAGATAACTGAACATTTTATAAAAATACGAACAAAATTTGCATATTTTGAATTTCTTTGGGAGAAAAGAGAAGAAAAGGAAAGGAAAAAAGAAAGAAAATAAACAAAAAATCAGGAACATTTTCCGAAAATGTGAACACTATTTCAGAAATATGATCAAATTTTGACAAAAAGAACATTTTTTAAAATTCTGAAGAATATTTGAACTTTTTGAAAAGCTAAAAAATAAAAAAGGAAAAAAATATTTAAAAAAGAAAGAAAAACAAATAAAACAAGAAAAAAGAAAGAACAGAATAAGACTGTGAAGAAAAACCAGAAAGAACCAGTAGAAGGAACAAAAGTCCTTTGGAATTTCGGCAAACTAGTTTTAAGTTTTGTTGTCGCTTTTCTTTAAGTAGGTAACAAACGGTTCAGCCCATGTAAGTTTCTTTGTTCGTGATTTTCTATATGTTTTTTCCTGTGCGGGTTTTGCTCGATTTTCACGTTTTTATTTGTTTTTTCTTAATTTCTATATTTCTAGACCTTTTCCCAATCTGTGAAGTTTTTTCAAAAACTAGATTTTTTTCCAAATTCGTGAACTATTTTTAAATGTGCGAACATTTTCTCAAATCCATGAAATTTTTCAAATTATGTGAAAAAAATTCAAATTCATTAATTTTTTCCAAATTAATGAAATTTCTAAATTCACAAACTCTTCTCAAATCCACAAACTTTTTTCAATTTCGATGAACCTTTTTCAAATTCATGAACTTTTTTCAAATTCATTGTTGTTTTCAATATTTCACAGAAATATTTTCCAAATTTATGCTTTCTTTTTGAAAAAAATTATAATGGGTGTCCGAAAATACTTGCGGAGAAATGAATAAAAATGGATGTATCTAAAACTAAAATAAGTTTAGATACATCTATTTCTTCGACAAGTATTTTTTGGGCGGAGGGAGTATATGCTAATGTTGTACTAAAAGAAGGGTTAAATAACATTGTTTCCTTACCGTAGGCAACTAAGTGAGCTCGACCTAGGTATTACTAGTTATGACCACTGTCATTCGTGTGCGGGGTTCGAATCACTCTTCTCCGAGACTAATGAGCGGATTAACTATTAAAAGATCGCGTTTACATTTTAATCGGGTTGTTGGGCCGACCCGCTACAAGTCACGTGTGAGCGCCACTAGCGCTAACCATCACTAAGAGCACCTAATAGGAGGTCTCTAGGTGTGCCTACCTCTCTATCGCAAGTAGAAGGATCAGATGAATGGCCTTATTATTTATGGGTTGTAGAGTACTAACTTTTTTCATGTTCCCTGGGGGGTAGGGTGCGATGTCCTAGATTCGTCCCCATGAAGCTTCGCCAATTGTTGGCAGCACTGAAATCAGGTGACCTTACCTGATTGTTCGAAGATATAAGAAAACTTGTGTAGTGACATTCTCTATTCAATTCTACTAAATTAATTGTCGATAAATAGTGAATACATGCATGCATACATTCTAGTGGAAGACCACCCCCCCCCACCCCACCCCAGTTAAGGCCTTGTTCGGTTCCATGCGAACCAAACTTCCAACGGCCTAGATCCACCAAGGGACTGGATGATCCCCATCCCTTCACCCAATGCCTATCAATCCCTCAAACCATAATCCCTTCTAATCCATGCTCCAATCCTCCTGACGCCCCTTCACCGTCGCTTCAAGAGGCACCACGGGGGAGAGAAGAGATGAAGTGCTCTGCTAGGAGATTCCTTCCATTAGAGCGCACTTGCTGATTTTTCCCAGTGGTTTGGACAGGGATGGGCCGGGGAAGCGCCCCACGTGGGGCTTAACACAATGCAAAAAAATAGGTGGCTAGGATTACTCCCTAGCGAGGGCAATCCTCGTGGATCCGCAAGGTTTCGGCCCCAAACCTCGTGAGCATAAACGAACAAAGCCTAGGTCATGCTGAAGCAATAGTTAGCTGCAGGCCATGCATGTACGTGGTGGCTGTGAAATGTCCATTGGCTCAGCTTTTGTCACGTCATCAAATACTTTCTTTTTAGATAAGAGGAGTTTGCCCGGCTGGAGAGAACTGAAGCCCTTAAATGTTTACAAACAGAGGTCCAACAACATGAATAAAAGACAAAGACACATAAATTCAATATAAACCATTGACTGTTTGACTTTCACAAAAAAAACTGAAAAAAATGCCAAAAAAATGGATTGGAAAAAACTTCATAAATTTGCAAAAAATTATGAATATGAAGAAGAGTTTAAAAATGTGAAAAAGGTCATGAATTAATGAATTATGAAACAAATTGTGAATTTTTTGAAAAATATTTTCAATATTTTTTGAAAGATTTAAAAAAACTAATTTGGAAAAAATTGTGGATTTGAAAAAAAAGTGTTCATTGACTTGAAAAAAGTTCGCGGGGTACCGTAAAAAGTTCATGAATTCGAAAAAACTTGAAAATTAAAAACATTGATGAATTTGAAATAAGTTTTTGAATTGAAAATTTGCACACATTTTATAATAAAATAGAAAAGGAAAACCAAACAAATCCGGTCCAAATAAACGACAAAAATGAAAAAAGAATAACTGGACAAAAGCTTCCCAAAACCGAGTTAGGAAGCTTATGGGAGCTTCTTGCTAGTACTTTATATGGGCCGGCCCATCGCGGGGGAGGGGGTGTGTGTGTGTTGTATGAATTTGCCTTTAAACGGAGCCTAAAGCGCCAAATAGTGAAATCGCTATTTAAGGGGCACCCCTTGCAAATGGAACTCCCACATCCCCGGGAGTTGACATGTGGCAACCTAGAAGTTTTTCTTTTTTCGGAGATTTATTTTTTCAAAATATTTTATCTCTTGAACCGTGCGTCCAAATCCTGATTTGTTTTAACTCGCGTCAAGATCTTCAAGACTAGATCACATGTTATTACGTCTGATGAACTTTTTCATGATAAAACCCAAAAAAAGGTAGAAAAAACCCGCTGCCAGAGACACTTTTTTTTCAAGTTTTCCCATTTCGAGAGGCACCGGAAGCAAAACTATGCCTCCACAAGAAGCAAACTTGTGCGTCTCGTGAAAGAAAAAAACCATATTTTTTTCTCTTTTCGAGAGGCATAACTTGCCTATCGCGAAAGCAGACATGTGCTTCCACAAGAAGCAAACTTGTGCCACTCGTAGAACAAAAAAACTTCCCGTTCCGAGAAGGCACAGTTGTGCCTCTCGCGGAAGCAAGCATGTGCCTTCACGAGAAGCAAATCTATGCCTCTCGTGAAAATAAAAAAACACGTTTTTTTTCCTTTTCGAGAGGCACTGTGCCTCTCACGATTTGCTTCTCGGAAACAAAAAATGTTTTTTCGCGCAAACAATATATTCAATATTTCCCTAAAAATCTAGGGAAAACTGGGGTAAAACCAAAATTTAAAAAACATCTCAACCCCAAAAACAGGTAAAAAAATTCTAAGGGAGCGTCCATCAAGCGGCATGCGGCGGCGGCTGAGAGCACGCAGCGCACTCTCAGCCCACCAAAAGTGACCCTTGTGGAGTACCTCTTAGTTTTTTTTAAGGAAACCTCTTACTTAGTTGCTCCCAGTTGATGGTAGATTTTTTTCGAGATAGACGATAGATTTTCTTTTGAGCTAAAAGTCGACGATAGTTTTTTTTAGAAACACATGTAACTTTATTCATACTCATTACAATTACAGATACGCTGATTTGGACCTAAGGTAAGAAAATACAAAGTAACTCTTATAACTAAGACTTACAATGAAATTCTCTTAAAAACTCCTTCGTGGTATCAATCTCTACTCGAAGAAATATCCCAAGACTTCGGTAAAGAGGCTGCAATTGAACTGAAGCAACGATATTGTCATTCTTTCACCCGCACGAACATTATCAGTAATGGTTTAAAAACACCTTGAGTTGCCCATCCAAAAATATGGATAGCCTTGATCGATGAATGTAAAGATGTGCCGATCAGTTCAAAGGATTTGTATATGGGCCGATGAGTTTAGAAAATAGCTACAGATGGGCCAATGCAACAGGCCGGTCTACTTTCTAAGCCTGCTAGGGAAACTTGTACTGAACGAAATTTCCTTTGTCTAAAAAAACGAAATTCGGCCGGAGACCGACTCGGATTCACGATCCTCTCCTCGCGGATATAAATAGGATGCCGCTAACTATCACACGTGTGGCACAACAGAAACCCGCCCACACGCCCCTGTGTGGATACCCAGCAAGCAGCCCACACGACCCTGTGTGGGCAAATATTAGCACTGCCCACACGTGTGGCAGGAGGAGCACCCTACCACACGACTTGTTCGATACAAGGGGATCGATCACCCGCACGAATTCGTTCGACAGGGGAACCCACAGCCCATACACCTCCATCACACTAGGCCCTTTTTACTATGAAAGAAGGAACGAAAGGCCCACTGAGAACGAATTAAATGAAAAGGCCCAGATTTTAGTTTTTTTCTGCAACAAATAAAAGCCAGATTTTGCTCAGCTACTAAGAAATGCCATCAGCTACCTTGAAAAATAGCAGAAAAAAATGCCATTTGAGTTTGACCAAACTATTTGCCATTATATTGTTTTTTAACAATGGCAAAGGTTTATAAACACATATTTAATGCCCAAAATGAAATATGGCAAATCTGCCATGACAGAAAAAATCAATATTGCCATGTGAAAAAAAATAGTTGAAAAATGCATGTGAAAAGAACACAAAAATTTGACAGGACAGTAGAAGATAACAAATGCAATGGCATTTTTTATTAAAAATTCCATGAAAGTTTACCTAAAATTGTCGTGTTTTGAAGGAGAATTTTGCCGTGTGTGAGAAAAAACACAAAAAGTTGAAAATCAAGTATGAACAAAGAGATTTGCCATGGAAGAATTGTATTAAAGAAATTGCCGCATTTTGTATGATGAATTTATCGTGTGTGAAAAAACATACAAAAGTTGGAAAATCAACTATGAACAAGAAACTTGCCATGGCAAATTCGTTTCAAAACATGCCACAAAAATCACGCAAACTAAATTTGTCATGAACAAGAAAAAATGCCATGGCAGAAAAAATCATTTACATTAAATTGCCATGATTTGAGAACTAAATTTGCCATGTTCAATAAACTAAATTTCCCATTATTTGTAAACTAAACTTGCCATGAACCAATAAACTAAAATTTGCCATGATCAATAGGACGCCGATAAGTGTCACACGATGTGGGCATTAGGGAGACTGCACACATATTTTGTGTGGTGTATAAGAGGAACAACCCACACACCTGCGTTTAACTGCAGCTGCCATGTCACTGAACTACGGTTGCCATGTCGGACAACTGCAGTTGCCATGGTTGCTCAACTGCAGTTGCCATGTATGGTCTGGGCTACTGTAGTTGCCATGATTTCAAAATTTTAGGAGTTGCCACATACTAACACTAGGCAGTTGAGAGAGTTGCCATGTGCTCACAACCATGCTAGGGCAGTTGCCATGTAAAAAGGAAGAGTTGCCATCTGCTTACGTGCACGTTAGGGCAGTTGCCATGTACCATGCAAAAGCACATGGCAACTCGGTAAAGAGAGTTGCCATCTGCTTACGTGCACACTAGGCAGCTGCCGTGTACTCTGCAAAACACATGGCAACTCGGGTAAAAAGAGAGTTGTCACCTGCTTATAAAGCACGCTAGGGCAGTTCTATGTGTGCTCAAAACATGTGGTAACTAGCAGATTGGGTGTGGAAGAGGAGACGGGCGTGTGGGCGAGATGGCAAATGCCCACACACTAGCCCTTGTGCGTGCGTGGAAAGTCGCGTGTGGGCGACCTGCTGAACGCCCACACACCAGCCCCTCCCATGTGGTGAAACGGTTGTGTGGGCGACCGGGTGAACGCCCACACACCAGGCTAGTCCTACGTGGCACTAAAAACATGCCAAGATTCATGCGCTCACGAACGGATGTGAATCCACGCGTGTGGGCGAGATGCAAACGCCCACACGTGTGGGCGTTAACATTTCCGTAAACTGAATTTATATCAAAACTTGGCATGACAGATTTGCCGTATTCTGGTATGATGAATTTGTCGTGCGTGTAAAAATAGAAAAAAGTTGAAAAATAAAAATTATGAACAAGAAAATTTCCACGGCAGATTCGTATCAAAACTTGCCATGGCAAATTCGTACCAAGAATTGCCGTGTGTTTGAATGATGAATGTGCTGTGTGCCAAAAAAAGATTTTTTTTTTTTTGAAAATCAAGTATGAACAAGAAAAATGCCATGACAGGTTCATATCAAAACTTGCCACGGCGGAATTCACGTAAACTAAATTTGCCATGAACAAGAAATATTGCCATGGCAGATTCATATTGAAACTTGCCATGGCGGAAAAATCATGTAAACTAAATTGACATGATTTGAAACTAAAAATTTTCATGATTAATAAACTAAATTTGCCATGATTTGTAAACTAAATTTGCCATGAACCAATAAACTAAATTTGTCATGATCAATAAACCAAATTTGTATCAAAACTTGGCATGGAAGATTTGTATCAAGAATTGTCGTGCTTTGGTATTACGATTTGCCGTGTGTGTAAAAAAACACCAAAAGTTGAAAATCAAAAAATATGAATGAGAAAATTGCCATGGCAAATTCGTATCAAGAATTGCCGTGTGTTTGTATGATGAATTTACCGTGTGTGAAAAAAACAAAAAGTTGAAAGTCATGTATGAACAAGAAAAGTGTCATGGCAGATTCGTATCAAAACTTGCCATGGCAGAATTCACGTAAAGTAAAAATTGCCATGATTTGAAAATGAAATTTGCCGTGTCTAGTAAACTAAATTTTCCATGAACCAAATAAACTAAAATTGACATGATCAAATAAAATCAGATTTCCATGGTCAATAAACTAAATTTGCCATTATCAACAAACTAAATTTGACGTGGTTAAGTAAGAAACAAAAGCATAAAGATTGGCATGGGCGTGTTAAAAATAACTAAATTTTCCATGACAAAATAACATGACATTTTTGCCATGGCAAACTTTGAAAAAAGGTCATAGGAACATTTTCTAAACTTGCTATGTCATCAAATGCAGAAAAATTGGCATGCTACGTACACATATAACTTTGACATGGGCTTGTATTACGAGGGACATGGGCTTAATCAAGTATTGCCATAGGCCTAAAAAAGTGCTTGTATTACAAGGGACATGGCTACAAATTATGAATAAAAATGGAAAAATTGCCATGGCATATCCATATTCAAATTTGCCATGGCGTTTTACTTAAAAATGGAAATATACGTTACAGAATTGCCATCGATAAAAGTGTAACAATTGTTGGGGAACGTAGCAGAAATTCAAAAAATTTCTACGAGTCACCAAGATCTATCTATGGAGAGACTAGCAACGAGAGAGGGGAGAGTGCATCTACATACCCTTGTAGATCGCTAAGCGGAAGCATTCAAGAGAACGGGGTTGAAGGAGTCGTACTCGTCGTGATCCAAATCACCGAAGATCCTAGTGCCGAACGGACGGCACCTCCGCGTTCAACACACGTACAGCCCGGTGACGTCCCCCATGCCTTGATCCAGCAAGGAGAGAGGGAGAGGTTGGGGAAGACTCCGTCCAGCAGCAGCACAACGGCGTGGTGGTGATGGAGAAGCGTGGCAATCCTGCAGGGCTTCGCCAAGCACCGCGGGAGAGGAGGAGAAAGAGAGGTAGGGCTGCGCCAACAGGAGAAGAACTTCGTGTGTTGGGCTGCCCCTTTGCCTCCACTATATATAGGGGGAGAGGGGGGGCTGCGCCCCCACCTAGGGTTCCACCCCTAGGGGCGGGGCCAGCCCTAGATCCCATCTAGGGGGGCGGCCAAGGGGGGAAGAGGGGAAACTTGCCCCCCAAGTCAGGTGGAGGCGCCCCCTCCCCAAACCCTAGGCGCCTTGGGTCCTTGTGGGGGGCCGCACCAGCCCACCTGGGGCTGTTCCCCTTCCACACTTGGCCCATGCAGCCCTCCGGGGATGGTGGCCCCACTTGGTGGACCCTCGGGGCCCTCCCGGTGGTCTCGGTACGTTACCGATAAAACCGGAAACTTTTCCGGTGACCAAAACAGGACTTCCCATATATAAATCTTTACCTACGGACCATTCCGAAACTCCTCGTGACGTCCGGGATCTCATCCGGGACTCCGAACAACATTCGGTAACCACATACAAACTTCCTTTATAACCCTAGCATCATCGAACCTTAAGTCTGTAGACCCTACGGGTTCGGGAACCATGCAGACATGACCGAGACGTTCTCCGGACAATAACCAACAGCGGGATCTGGATACCCGTGTTGGCTCCCACATGTTCCACGATGATCTCATCGGATGAACCACGATGTCGAGGATTCGATCAATCCCGTATACAATTCCCTTTGTCTAGCGGTATTGTACTTGCCCGAGATTCGATCGTCGGTATGTCGATACCTTGTTCAATCTCGTTACTCGCAAGTCTCTTTACTCGTTCCGTAACACATCATCCCGTGATCAACCCCTTGGTCACATTGTGCACATTATGATGATGTCCTACCGAGTGGGCCCAGAGATACCTCTCCGTTATACGGAGTGACAAATCCCAGTCTCGATTCGTGCCAACCCAACAGACACTTTCGGAGATACCCGTAGTACACCTTTATAGCCACCCAGTTACGTTGTGACGTTTGGTACACCCAAAGCATTCCTACGGTATCCGGGAGTTGCACAATCTCATGGTCTAAGGAAATGATACTTGACATTATAAAAGCTTTAGCATACGAACTACACGATCTTTGTGCTAGGCTTAGGATTGGGTCTTGTCCATCACATCATTCTCCTAATGATGTGATCCCGTTATCAACGACATCCAATGTCCATGGTCAGGAAACCGTAATCATCTATTGATCAACGAGCTAGTCAACTAGAGGCTTATTAGGGACATGGTGTTGTCTATGTACCCACACATGTATCTGAGTTTCCTATCAATACAATTATAGCATGGATAATAAACAATTATCATGAACAAGGAAATATAATAATAACTAATTTATTATTGCCTCTAGGGCATATTTCCAACAGTCTCCCACTTGCACTAGAGTCAATAATCTAGTTCACATCGCCATGTGATTAACACTGATAGGTCACATCGCCATGTGACCAACATCCAAAGAGTTTACTAGTGTCACTAAACTAGTTCACATCATCATGTGATTAAGACTCAATTAGTTCTGGGGTTTGATCATGTTTTGCTTGTGAGAGAGGTTTTAGTCAACGGGTCTGCAACATTCAGATCCGTATGTATTTCACAATTCTCTATGTCATATTGTAAATGCTGCTTCCACGCTCCACTTGGAGCTATTCCAAATGGTTGCTCGACTATACGTATCCGGTTTGCTACTCAGAGTTATTCGAATAGGTGTTAAAGCTTGCATCGACGTAACCCTTTACCCCGAACTCTTTATCACCTCCATAATCGAGAAACATGTCCTTATTTACTCCAAGGACAATTTTTGACCGCTATCCAATGATCTGTTCCTGGATCATTCTTGTACCCCTTGACTGACTCATGGCAAGGCACACTCCCGGTGTGGTACACAGCATAGCATACTATAGAGCCTACGTTTGAAGCATAGGGGACGACCTTCGTCCTTTCTCTCTCTTCTGCCGTGGTCGAGCTTTAACTCTTAACTTCATACCTTACAACTCAGGCAAGAACTCCTTCTTTGACTGATCCATCTTGAACACCTTCAAGATCATGTCAAGGTATGTGCTCATTTGAAAGTACCATTTAGCATTTTTGATCTATCCTCATAGATATTGATGCTCAATGTTCAAGCAGCTTAATTCAGGTTTTCTATTGAAAAACACTTTTCAAATAACCCTATATGCTTTTCAGAAATTCTACATCATTTCGGATCAACAATATGTTATTCACATATACTTATCAGAAATTCTATAGTGCTCCCACTCACTTCTTTGGAAATGCAAGTTTCTCATAAACTTTGTATAAACCCAAAATCTTTGATCATCTCATCAAAGCGTACATTCCAACTCCGAGATGCTTACCCCAGTCCTTAGAAGGATTGCTGGAGCTTTGCATACTTGTCAGCGTCTTTCAGGATTTGTCAAAACCTTATGGTTGTATCACATACAACCTTTCCTCAAGAAAATTGTCGAGGAAACAATGTTTTTGACATCCTATCTGCAAGATTTCATAAATAATGCAGTAACTGCTAATCCAATTCCAACAGACTCTTAGCATCGCTGAAAGAACATGCGATGCCCCCATGTTTGGTTTTGGTAATTGATGACAATCACTTTCAAGAGAGTTTATATATATAAGGAATTATGCATCACCATGCAATGCAATAATAGTGCAATGAATAGTGCAATGAATGAGATGCAAAAGCTAAGGAACAAAACCAAAGCAAGAGGAGATAGCTCTCTAAACTTCTCCACAAAACTCTCTGAAACTTCTCCCCCATTGGCATCGATTGCCAAAATGGGCGAAAAGCTAAGAAGGCCAATATAAATTGTGGTCCTCCATAAATTGTGTATTTCTCAACAAGAGAGTGGAATGCAATACACATATCCAACGGTTAATACTTGGAGGAACACAAACTATATTGAGGCCCAAAGATTGCAAAAGAAAGATATGCCACAAAGACATAACAAAGATAGAAACAAGCAATCAAGCAATCAAAAGATACCAATTGAAGCAAGCAATCAAAGGATATCAATTGAACCAACTAGACCAAAGATCCTATGAGCCACATGAATGAAGGATATTATGATAAGAGCGGAGCAGTGTTCTAAAGAAACTGGAGAAGCTCCCCATGATTTGTGCACATCAAGAATTTTTGTATATGGATACAAAGTGCACAAAATAGGATCCTATCTCCCCCAAAATCAATAGAAACTTACAACAAGTGCAAGTGAGCATAAAGGAAACAAAGCCTAGTACTTGCAACAAACACATGGTTGAGCAACAAGTAAAAGAGGCAACTTAAGAATGGGCTCAACCAAAATGATGTGTGTGATTCATGGTGAAGCACTTGAGAAGACTAAAATTAGGATGAGCATTAAGCATCAACATAGTCTTGAAAGAATGAGGCACACGGTGCAAGGCCTATCATTCCCACACACAACTAGCAAATAGGTTCACAAGCTTACTAATAAGCATATAAAGAACTTATGCTTGTGACAACCCGTGGTGAAGATAGAAGATGAAAGCCTCATCAAGACGAGGGATGCCAATTAAGATGGAAAAAGCCTCGTAACGATAAGCATGAGGAAAATAATCTTCACCACACAAGAGTGCATCAAGATGCAACGATGGAGGACACGCACTCAAGGCAAAAGCTTTCACGGAGCCACCAAAGAAATAACATAAGAAAGACAAGGTGGACGTGAAAGAAAGGATATCAACTAGAGATGTAATTTCTCTCAAGTGTATAAGGTTCTATGTAGACGAAATCATGATGATATATATATCTACAAAGAAGAATGTACACCCGAAATAGTTACAACACGAAGGAACAAGATATCCACAAGGAAGTCATAAATATACCAATAAGATATTTGCTTGAAAGCATAGCACTCGGCTAGATATGGTCTTATTGTATATAAATGAAGTCCAAACACACATCCAACAAGGGCATCACAACTAGCAACAAAAGATCATCGTTGGGATGCTTTGAGAAAGGAAACAAGTATCACAAGATATGAAATGAAAATCATGCCAAGATGCAACCTACACAAGGTTGAATGCAAGAGGAGAAAGCATGAATAGATACTTGTTACCGAGATATCATTGGAAGGATGTAGTAGATACCAATTGAAGGTAGATATTAGTTCATTGATCATCCTAGCTTGACTCCAATATGCACATGGTGACAACACCTTCCTTGTGAGTGAGCCGAGCATCCAATGCATCTCCAAATGTTCCTAGAAGAACAACACAAACTAAACGGTACCCAAACTCATCGGGACCAAATAGTTAGAAACACCAATACATAGGACAAACTCCACATAAATATGTGCATATGAATTTCATCCACATCTCATCCAAATTGAGACTAGGTGGAGTTCCCCTTATATATTGAGGTACAGAAAGAAAGCATGCCAAATGAAATACATGAAGTAAACATGCATGCTCAAGACTTTCAAAATCCGAAACCTAAAGAGAAAGAAATGCCAAGTGAAAAGGATACCAAATGGAGAAATCATCACTTGGAAGATATCATTAAAGATACATCAAGGAATGAGATATCCATTGATACACACTAAACTAAAGATGTCAAACTCCCAAAGAGAGGATGGTTCCAAACAAACCAAGCTCTCAACACAGTTTCATGATGGCACAAAGTACCAAAAAGAAATGGCTTGCCTTCCACCAAAATACACTTGAAAAGGATCACAAGAAGAGCGTTTTAGAGAAAATAGAATAGCTCCCCCACAAGTTGTGCATTACATAGGATTTGCACTTGAATACAAAATGCACAAGGTGGGATCATCACTTTCACTATATCTAGAAAACACTAGACAAGAACAAGAAATAAAGAAGATCCACAAGTGGTAGGGAAGACAATGGGAGTTGACACAAACTTGGCAAGAGATAAGGCAAATAAAAAGCAAACGCCAACGTGAAGATGATCAATAATTTCTACCACACATAAGTGAGTACCAATTGTCAAAAGACAAGAAGTATTTGGAAATAATTCCCGTTGGTAGATAGCAATGATATCCAACATCATCTTCACACCAAACACACGCAAATTGAAACTTGTAGAGCTAACATGCCACCTAGGAACAAGATAATTTACAATATCAATTCTAGGTGACAATATCTCAAATGTACACATTTTCTAGGCTTGTAATATGCACATAGCATATTACTCCCCCATAGTGTGATACCAATAAAAACTTAACAAGAGGCAATAAAAAGGATCCAACAAGAGATAATTAATGGACTATTTAGAATTTGAATTTCTCATGAGAAGACATACCACATAGCGACTAGATAATCTTGTAATATCAATACTAAGTGGTATTCCCCATGTACCCACCTTTATAGGATTGTGAAGTGCACAAAGCACATCACTCCCCCATAATGGGATATTCCATTAATCTCTCACACGAGCCAACTAAGATACAACCAAGATGCACTAAGGCTCAACGAACGACACACAAGTACATGATGTGCAAACCAACACACACATACTTGATTGCTCAAGATAATCAAGTTGGAAGCACAACATATACAAACACATGCAAGGAACAAAACCAAAACATGCAAGGGGGCAAGTAACTTTCAATGTAAGCAATTTTAAGTACAAGTTACCGCAAGGTGGCACATTGGATATAAGATATAAACTTGATGATTCAATTGACTTGGCTTGAGACAATAAGAGTGATGAAGTCCCCTTAATTCTTCATAATGTAGCCAAGTCTCCAATGCCCTCCAACAACACCTATTGATCAAGTTTGAGCTTGTTGGTCCCCAACCAAGTTGGGTCCTAAGAGGTTAGTCACAATAGGTTTGGCTACCCAAATGGTTCTTTGCTTGACACCACTTTGAGTACCAACAAACTTGGCAAACACATTGCCAACCTTATCCTTACCAAGAGAATAGATATCATCAATAATAATTGGGTTGGATAAGTTACCACTAGTGCATGAAGAAGCGACGTGACCTTTCTCACGACATAAGTAGCAACGTCTACTCTTCACTTTCTTCTCACTTGATTTCTCAATTTGAGAAGCATTAACTTGAGTCTTCTTGGGAAGAGGCCTTTCTTCAACTTGATGTTGAGCATGAGATTGAACTTGTGCCCTCTTCCCTTGTTTCTTGACACTAATGGCCTTCTTCTTCAATGGGCAAGATCTAACATGATGCCCTTCGACTTTGCACTTGAAGCAAACAATCTTGGCCGAATTCTTGACTTGTTCTTGGCCCTTCTTCTTGTTCAACTTGGACTTCTTCTTCTTGTTGGAGTTGAATCCAAGTCCACCTTTGTCATTGGGGGATTTTTGCACACTCAAGATATTGTTGAGTGTGGACTTCCCTTCATGACACTTTCCCAAGTCTTTCTTCAAAGAAGTGACTTGGGCCATGAGCTCTTTGATTTCCTCTACATGGTTAGTCTCAACATAAGTACTAGAGGAAGTATAAGCGTCATCGTTAGAGCAACAAGGCAAGGAAAGCAATTCATCACAAGATGTACCAACATTGTGAGTAGATGAATTACAAGGACTAGCACATGGCAATATACTATTTTGACTAGAAGTAGTGCTAGTACCCACATGGGGCTCACTATATGTTACCTTAGCAATCATGGCCTCATGAGCTATCTTTAGCACACTATGGGATACTAGAAGATCATCATGAGAGCTTGAGAGCTTTTCATGACTTTCTTCCAATTTCCCATAATTGCTAGATAGCACCTCAAGTTGAGCCCGTAGCTCAACATTCTCCTTCAAAATGGATGCTTCACAAGTAATAGAATTAGTAGCACAAGCATCATCATTAACAACAAGAGGAGAAGGCAACTTGGCAAGCTCTGTTAAATAAGAAGCTTCAAGTTGGGCATGAGACTCAGTGAGTTTGATGAGCTCACCCTTGATGACCCTTGAGCCATTTTCGAGGTGCTCAAAATCCTCAAGGAGTCTAGCATGAGAGACTTCAAGCTTAGCATTTTTAGATTTGAAATCGCTGGCCACCTCAAGAGCTCTATCATGAGATTCCCTCACTCTAGATAATTCTAGAGCAAAAGTCTCCTCAAGAGATTCGGAGGTGGTTTGTTCATGTTCAAGAGCTTGAGATAGCTCCGCGATCTCATTTGCGTAATCACGCCCATGAGCTTCCATTTTCTCAATGGTGACCTCATGCTCCTCTAGATTAGATTCCAACTCCTCAATGTATTTCTTGCCATCAATGGCAATGGACATTATTTCCATGAAGTTGGAACGAGCAATTTTATTTTTATGAAGAGCTTTAAAAATCATTTCCCCCTTAGTTTTTAAGGAGGCAACATTATCATTCTCTTCATCATTATCCTCATCATTATTAGCATCAACATCATCATCAAGAGACATATTGGGGTACAAAGTAGGAGATACCTTTGACGCCTTAGCCATAAGGCAAAAAGCAATAGATGATGATGTAGGATCCCTTGAGGCACCATTAAACACCACATCTTGTTCCATGGAATGTTTGGTTTCCTCTACATCACTACTAGAAAAACCGCTACTAATGGCGCACCTAATTTGGCCATTAATGGCGCATCACTGGTGCGCCATTACTAGCACGCCATTAGTAATTTTTACTAATGGCGCACCAGTGGTGCGCCATTAGTATCTGGTATACTAATGGCGCACCACTGGTGCGCCATTAGTATAGGCTACGGTGCTCCATTAGTATGCCTCCCAGGGGCCATGTATACCCAGGTGCTTTGGCATACTAATGGCGCATGACCACGAGATGCGCCATTAGTAACCGCGGCATACTAATGGCGCACTGTCCAGTGATGCGCCATTAGTATGCTTTGTCATACTAATGGCGCACTGTCATATGATGCGCCATTAGTATGAATATTAGTTTTTTTTATTTTTTATTTTCTGTTTTTTGCACAGGTTACAAAATGTATAATTTGACAAAATATAGACAGCACACATCAACAACAGATTCATCGAATACAATAGAAGATTAGTCTTTGAATATAATTCATCATATTAGTCTCCAAATACAATTCATCATATTAGTCTCCGAATTGAAAAGACCGAACAAAGATAGAACATTATATTACAAGTCTCGAGACCGCGAGTAGCGAGTTTGTCTTCACATTACAAGTCGATATCGATCATCTAAACTACCATCACATAGAAGAGAGCTGCGGTCATCACGATGAGCATCATCACGATGAAACTCGTCTTCATCTGGTTCCTCCAACGCTCCCTCCCCTCTCCCGCTAGATAGCGGGCGTATCTAGATTCGGCCTCGGCCCTAGTGGTGTACCCTTTGTAATTGTTACCGCTAAATCGGTGAACCTGTCTCCGACACTCCTCCCAGTCATCGTAGACTCCGGGAACCTTACCCTTGTACACGACATACGTCGGCATCGCTATGCACTAGCCAAATGAAACGTTAGTACCAATTCACAGACAATACATAAGCAATATATAAGTATGCAACAGAACGATCGGAAGAGAAAAGCAAGACATTAATAGCATCGATTACATCTAAGTTGAACGACTCTCGAAACCAAAGAGACATACTACAAGTTCATTAAAGTTTAATTACAACATGAGCCAATCGATGTTTCAGAACTAGACACAGCATCACTGCTTTCGACTCGACTCAAGGGACCGGAGCGTGGATGAAGCCGCCGTCTATCGTGGGAGTCATGAAATAACGGTCGTTGTCAGCCTGCATTTGTAGCATTGTGTCGATGTCACTGTTGGACGGTTGATTGTTGAGGTAGAACTGCCCCGAGGTACGAAGGACATCTTGATGGATGATTTCCGCAAACTCCGACTGGATGCGAAAGAATTCTTGTCGGAGGTCCGTGTCCTGGATTGCCGGCACGCTCTTTGCCCAATCTTTGAGTTTACTCGGTAGCAGAAGTTGATGATGGTCCCGTACGATCGCCCGCATGTGATGGATGGCGTAGTAGGCACCCTTCTGACCGCCAGGCAGCTGCTTGACGCAGCAGAACGTCGTATTGTGGGAGAACACGTGCTTGCCGTACTTACGAATAGGCCTGGTGAAGGTGCCTCTAGATTTGGCGTAGCTGGGGAGAACATCATCAAGAACCTTCTTGACATTTGTGTAGTCTACGTTCGACTGACGGTCCGGGTCGAAATACGTGGCCATGGAATATTTGGGGCTTAGGAGGATGAGCGTGCAACGTGTGTCACTGCAGAAAACACGGAATGTTAAAAGAAAAACGATCGAAATGTAAGAATTCATATGTTACGGGCCGGTTGAGGGGAGGACTTACTCGGGAAAGTAAGGCACGAGGAAGTTATCCTTATCTTGGTTTGCCAGAATGACGCCTTCGAGGTAAGAACTCGCGACTTGCCGGTCCCCAGCGCTGCCCAAGATCTTGGCACGCATGTAGAAGGGGTCGACTATCACCATGTCCGGGGTCTTGTCGCGAATGATCCGCATCTCCATACTCAGCGAAAATAGCCGAACGAAGGTGTAGTGCAGCGGATGAAGGTTCAACATAGCATGGATGTCATCAAAACGCAGGACGATCGTACGCCCGATGGAGTTATCCACAAAGCCCTTGCCCTCTGGCACCTTGGCCGCGAAAACTGGGTATGCCACATCCTTCTCCCTGAGATGCCGCTTCTCCAAAGAAAGAACACTGTCATGCAGACTCCGCATAGCACCGGTTGCAGCATTGAGCATATTTGTCGGTAGCATCGCCCTACCCGCCACATGCACCCTCCTCGAGATATCCTGCGGTGAAGGTGGCCCGTCCTGAGCACGGATCGTACTCTGTGTCGGCTGGCTCGCACCCTTCTTAGTCTTTCTTTTGCGTGCCTTCTTCTCCTGTAATGGGACCGAGTTTTGCTCACAGACCGCCTTCTTGAGTGTGTTGGGGCTGATAATATTTCGCACCTCGCCTATCTGAGGCTCGGTGAAGTCGGCAGCTGGAGGCGTCTCCTGAGAGCTGAATGCCAGACGGCGCCTGTTGCAACTTGGCTTCTCCACGGTACCAGCTAGATCGCACACGTCTTTTGTTGGGTTTGGTTCTTGAGAAGGAGGCCCCATGAAGTCGCCATCGTACCCATGATCGGCAAAGTACTCATCGACGTTGTGAAATGTATCATCGTCGTCGTCGTCATCGTTCTGATCCTGTGCCATATGCATGTTTGGATCCAGTGGCATAGGGATGTCCGGCACCGTTGCGGCGGTCTTGCCATGGGGCCGACTTGGCGCCGGCACGACTGGCGGTGTTGTCTTTGGGGTGGTGTCCCCCGCCCCCAAACGAATCTGGCTCTTCGGCCAAAGCAGGGGCCAGCTCAAGCATGCGCTGAGGGTCATCACGTCATCATCGTCGGCCCCGACGAGTCGAATCGGAGGTAACAACTCGTCGCAGCCTGGCAGCACCCGAACCAGTTGAACCCTAAACAAGTTGGGTGGCATCTGGGTACCGTGGAACAAGGGGTTGCCCGGTTGAACTATTTTGCCCTTGGCGACATCGACCAACTCGTTGTTCACGAAGTGGAGGAGAGTGCACGGAACGTTGGCGGCGCCCTGTGAAAACATGTAGGGCGTCAGGGATGCCCAGTCAAAGGCAAGGAGATGAAGTCCTCGGCCGAGAGAGGCTTAATTAGTTACCGTGATGATGGCGTCAAGCTCGGCTAATGTAGAGGCACCGCCAACGGCGGGCGTGCAGTTGACGAAGGGGCCGCTTGCTGCAGAGGTGCCGGCCGGCGTACACCCGGGTGCATTAAGCTCCTGTGCCGGTGTCGGAGACACCAATGCCGCCTCCGCCGGAGGCACCAATGGCCCCGCCATCGCATTATGCGAGTTGCTAGCCGTGAAGCTAGGAATCGGGGGCGGCCCCTGTTGGCCGCCCGCAATCCACGCACTCAACCCCGAGATCAAGGTAGGCACAATGGTGGTGATCGTCGCTCCGAGTCGTTGTTCCACTTGCTCTTGGACAATCTCCGGAATCCGCGCCACCTGTGCCTTGAGTTCTTGAACCTCTCGCGCCTGGCTTTCCGAGCTGGTCTTTTTCTCCTTCCGCACACCAGCGGTATAGTATGACCCCCATTTTGTCGACAAGCCTTTGCCGGCCACACGACCAGCTGACGTCGGCTTACTGAGCTTATCCTTGTTCTTCATTACATTCAACCCCCTATTTAGAGTGGTGTCCCAAGGGTCGCTCTTAGTCGACCCCGTGCTACTGCTTTCAGTCGCCTGCGGAAGGAATGTGAACCATTTAGAAATTTGGCTTCATTAATTAGAATGCAACCATATGGAGCTAATTACGCGGGGGTGTATTCCTTGCCAGAACAAGCTCAAGCTGCCTGGTCTTTGGATCCGTGGTAAGCTCCTTTGTTTTCGGGTCCTTCTTGTACCGGGCCCTGACAAAGTTCCTGGTCTGCTTGTCACCGTATTTATCGAAGAGGGGCGATAGGCCTTGCTCGGCACGGTCCGCCTCCTCCTTCTCCCATATAGGCTCCGCCACTCTGTAACCGCCGGGATCGAGTGTGTGTTCCCCTATGTTCAGCTCCCGCATTTGTTTCCCCCACTCACTTGATTGGGAGTTTGCGGTGCTCGAGCAATTGATCTTGAAGTCGTTGTAGTCATCTTCGGTGATCGAAGGATTTTTCTCCTTGATCTTCTGATAACTCTCACCTTTCTCGATCATTCTCTTCACATTGCTTTTCCAAGTAGACAGGGCCTTGCTCATCTTCGTGAGGGCAGCATTGTTCACTTTATTCCCTTTGAGGCTTGTGTTTGCAAATTCAACGGGGAACTTGTATCGTTCGTGCAGCTTCGTGAAGAGGAGGTTGCGCAAATTCCCTCTGTCAGGATGCCTCAGGTTCTCGGTGTTGATCGAGACGGTGCTCTGGACAATGCACCCGAGCTGAAGCGAGTACCCCTTGACTATTCGTTCGGGCACCGTTGGATTCCTGTTGGAGTCCACTTCAGTAACTTCCTCCTTGAGGGTGCAGAGCATGGTCGGGCGCCGGTCCTTCCGTTGCCTCTTCGGTTGGCTGCCATCTGTGCGTGCGCCACCATCATCAGTGGTGGCATCCTCGGCGGCACCATCAGTGGTGGCATCAGTGTGGTCATCCTCGGCGGCACCATCAGTGGTCTCAGGATCGGTGGGGAAGGCGGCGGCCTCATACAAGTGAGGTTGTTCCTCCATCTCCTGGGACAGCTCCCAGAATGCCTTGCCGCCCGAACCCCCGGCCTCATCGTTGTGGGCCATGTTTCTCTCTAAATAGAAACAAAGTTTGGTCAAAAAGTTGGTTATTGTCAAGGAACAAGATCATGGTCTCATCATTTAGGGTTTGTCGACACCGAGGCATCCTAAAATCTAAGCTTTTATCATTGAGGGTTTTTCGACGCCGAGGCACCCTAAAAGCCTAAGCTTTCATCATTTCGGTTTTATCATTTAGGCATTAGTCACAAGTACGCCGGGGCACTTTATCCTACTTAATTAACTACTACGATACCCCGGCCCATGCATTAGTCACAAGTACCCCATATGTCCTATTTTTAGCAAAGTCATGCTAAAATTCACGGAAAATTTCAGCATGACCTTTGCTGAAAATAGGACATATGGAGTACCCGAATTTGCCGGAACGGAAGTTAATCGACATTCCGGCAAACTCAAGGGCCTCTCGGGGTACCTGCAAAATCATTATCCCAGGTGGACATGGATGCAATGTCACATGTCACATGGATCCCACACCCACAGGAGCTGGTGAAGCTTCATGTGTATTTCACGAAAACCAGCCTGACTAAAGAGCTTTATGTAGAAAACAATCACTCCACCAGCTCACACAGGATCATCCCTCTAAGCAATTACTCAAAATGGGCACTAGCAGCAAAAAGGGAAAATGCAATTTATGGCACATAGATGTTGATCCACTGATATTCATAAATTTCAGAAGAGAAAACAGCAGGCATTGCGCATGCAGTATTTACTGCTAACCAGGGAGAAGAGGTTCTTATTTTCACTCCCAACAACAAGCAGGAAAACGTCTACATCGATGCACTCGGACGAAGAAAGTGCAGCATACATATAGTTCATAACAGAGTGCACTGTGTGCAGAAACAGGAAGCGTACTATCAATCATCCACATATTTTTCGACAAAGATCAATCATCTATATAGTAAGGGATAGCTAAATTCGCACTTTACTAAACAAACTATCCCTCAAGTTATGCTATGAAAACATATTCAGTTTTTGAGACACCAACAATTAAGAACCTACAGACAAGTATTAAGAGAGCAGCTACACTAGGATTAAAGAAATTGACTCCTAACTACTACCCAGTTTAGCGTTGAGACTCCACCAATTAAGGTCCTACATAGTAATAGACCATCTAAAATAGCATTCCACTACTACCCACTACAAGCAGTATGTGCTAAACTAGCATGTCACTACTACAGACTAGATTGGAAACTGGGTCCTAGCAGCTACATATTCAGTTTGCAACATAACCAATCAAGACCCTACAAGGTGCCACTTGTTCATCCTACCAAGAACAGCAGCATCCAGAAAAGCCCCATATTTCATGCACTCTGCTTCTACACAAATGTGCTCTGCTCCTAGCTAGTTTCAGTTCAGATCTGATTACTCTTTGCTCTTATCCTGGTTTAGATCTTGTGATAATTAAATAAATGTCCGTATATGCAATTGCAGACCAAAACAAAACTACAATTAACAGCCCCTGTTTTATTGCAAGTAAATTTGCTATCTTATACTCCCTCCTCTCTGGATTAGAGATCCTGCGTGTAAATCTAGGTTGTCTATTTTACCAACATAACAATATATATCACAAAAGTTATACCGTTAGTAGAAAGTACAATAAATCTTCAGCAAGAACCAGTAAGGTCCATATAGGGCTCTGGCTCCAACTATATCATGTTTTATTTAAACACAGTATGTTTCAATTCCTCCTCTATACAAATATTGAGCAAGGACCAGCATATCTATATTACTATATAGTGTACGAGTTTTGAAGATTTGAATCTCAATGATAGGAAAGAATCTGAACCGTTGATATAGTCCATCGAATGGTCCAAAATGTTGGGATTCGCATCTACAGTGCCAGCTACAATGCATCTGCAGTATAGTAAAGATTCTGCTGTTTTCCAGAACCATCTACAAACAAGAAAAGTTCACCTGCTTGCTACTGTTGTGCATTTGTGTGTGTAGCAGCCGAACCGAGCATACAAATAGACAGGCAGTCTGCGGCAGCGTGCACACTAATCACGTTGGCAAGGAACGAGGTGATGTTTTGGCCTTTTGGGACAGTTCTTAGAGTTGGCTGTACTATAAGATACTACTTGGGGATGGCTTGAGAAGTATTCAATGGTGGTTAGCGCATATGCATATCTGATGGAATGATTAGAGAGTTTTTGGATGGAGAAAAAGAAGCGAGATAGTCTCGACCATGGAACACAGCGATGAACATTTCCTTTCTGAAAAATATTGAAGGGGGCTGGAAATAAGAAAAGAAACTTTTGTTATACCTCGCAAAAAAACTTTGGTTGTATATGAGAAAATATACTGGAATAAAATAAATATGGAAATTGATCTGTCCAGACTTATTATATGCAAACCCGTTTATGTTTCATTTTTCATTTTTAATAAAATTTATAGTTTGAGAATTGTTCTTCTCACATTGTAATAACTCATATATATCTCAATGGACGACTAATAGAATTACTTTATTGCTTG
>NC_041381.1:660080617-660127683 GCF_002162155.2 Triticum dicoccoides
GGCGGCGGGGCGACGATGGTGTCGGGGCGGCGTCGAGGGCGGCGGGGCGACGGTGGTGTCGGGGCGGCGTCGAGGGCGGCGGGGCGACGGTGGCGTCGGGGCGGCGTCGAGGGTGGGCGTTTTCGGGGTTCGGTTTCACCATCGAACAGATCCTTGCGTTTCCTCCACGGGTCATCGTCGCGAAGCCACCTTCGATGTCCCATGAACACGGTTTTCGAAGACCCGGGATCTCTATCTAGCTGGCAATACGTTGTGTCATCCATGCACCTTACGCATCCAGAAAATCCGTGGACTACCTGCCCCGCAAGATATCCGTAACCGAGATAGTCATGCACCGTCGTGAGTAGTGCGGCTCTCATAGGGAAATATTCTTTCTCTGCGGCGTCCCACATATTGGCTGGCGTTTTCCACAGCGTGTCAAGCTCCTCTTTCAGCAGCCCCAGATACAGATTGATGTCATTCCCTGGTTGTTTCGGCCCTTCAATTAGCATACTCATGTGAATGTACTTCCTCTTCATGCACAACCAGGGGGGAAGGTTGTACATCCACACAAACACATGCCAGGTGCTATGTGTGCTTCTCTGGCTGCCAAACGGATTGACTCCATCGGTGCTCGCGCCCAGCATGATGTTCCTTGGATCGTTCCCAAATTCTGGGTATTCGAAGTTCAACGCTTGCCACTGGCTCGCATCCTTAGGGTGACTCAGCATCTTGTCTTTTTTATCTATCTCCGGATCATTTGCGTCATCTTCTCGCTTCTTCTCCTCCCTATCCGCGTGCCAACGCAGGAGCTTTGCTACCTTAGGGTCCGCGAAATACCGCTGCAGACGAGGAGTGATCGGAAAGTACCACACCACTTTTCGAGGAGCTTTCTTCATCTTCTTGTATCGAGTGACACCGCACACCGGACATATGGTAGACTCCGCGTGCTCGTCCCGATAAATGATGCAATTGTTCATGCACACATGGTATTTCATGTGCGGTAAATCCAGAGGACACACGATTTTCTTCGCCTCCTCCAAACTGGTCGGGCACTTGTTCCCCTTGGGAAGACGTTCGTGCCAGAATGACATGTTCTCGTCGAAGCATGCGTTGGTCATTTTGTGTTTTACCTTCATCTCCACAGCCATGAGCGTTACTTTCAGGCGGGTATCCTCGGGCCTGCATCCTTCATACAATGGAGTAACCGCGTCTAACTCAAGTTGATCCATCTTGGCTTTCTCTTGGGCGGCAGCTCTTGCGTTATCCGTCTGCTTGAGAAGCAGCTCTTGAATATGAGGGTCCTGCACCCAGCCCATCGATGGTCCAGCGTCGTCTGCTCCGCCGGCATCATCATCATGTCCTGCATCTTCTACATGATGACTGTGTACAGCATCACCGTCGTGATCATCTCCTGGGGATTCTTCGTCTTCTCGCCCGCCCGAGCCGCGGTGGTTGTCTTGCTGCCCTTCCTCATTTCTTGCCCGGCCCCCATGGATGACTTCGTAGTCATCTTCATCACCTTGCCACCGATAGCCATCCATGAAACCACGCAAGAGCAGGTGGTCCCGCACCTGCCCGGAATCCGGGTCCGCAATAAGGCTCTTCAGCTTGCATCTTCGACACGGACATCTTATCTCCGTCTCGTTCTTTTGAAGCATCTCGGCCTTCGCGGACCTCAAAAACCTATTCACGATGCCTTCGGTCATCATGCGGACCATGGTCGCCTGCGGGGTAGAGCAAAACGATATTTTAGAACCAAGAAAAAATTTGGCATGACTTTCCCTAAAATAGGACCAAAAAGAATGCTTAATGCCAAAATTCTCGCCAAAACGGAAATGAATCAACATTCCGGCAAAATATTGGCAACTATCGCATTTCAAATACCGGTACACCTCCAAACACAAACACATATGCAACACCACAAACATATGCAACACCACGAACATACATAGATCTAGCTAGGCCATAAAAAGTGCATGTGCACATTGTTGTAGGGAGAACAACATAAATATAGCTTCCCCCCTTACTTACCTACCAAAACAAGGTAACTTAACCACTTAATTTGAATGAATCTATGGTGGAAATGAGGTGAAAAAGAGGAGGCACCCGAGACAAGGAGGAGGCGGTGGAGAGAATGAAGTGGGGAGAAAGTGAGTGTGGGAGGAGAGGCTGTCCAAAATATCTAGTTGCTGCCCACTTACTAATGGCGCACCAACCACAAATGCGCCATTAGTAATCAAGGTTACTAATGGCGCACCACCTGGTGGTGCGCCATTAGTAGTTTTGCAAAAAAAAAGATACTAATGGCGCACTCCCACACGGTGCGCCATTACTAGTTTAAACTAGTAATGGCGCACCGCGGGTGAGTGCGCCATTAGTAGTTTTGCAGAAAAAGGAATAAAAAATAATAAAAAAAACAACATTAGTGGCGCACTTTCTGACTGGTGCGCCATTACTAGTTACAACTAGTAATGGCGCACTTCCTATGGATGCGCCATTACTATGTTTGGACAGGCGCACTAGTTCAAAAACTTTTTTTGATACTAATGGCGCACCGTGGGCCAGGTGCGCCATTAGTAGTTTCAACACTAATGGCGCATCAGAAGGTGGTGCGCCATTAGTATATACTAATGGAGCACCACTTGTCTGGTGCGCCATTAGTGCCAATCCCATCTATAGCCCTTTTTGTAGTAGTGCATTGTTAGCACAAAAATTCGAGGAAATAGATGCATTTTTATCATGGCAATAAGACATAGCAAGCATATCATCATGAGATTTAGTCAAGCAATTTCTACATGATATGCAAGGACTATCAACACAAGCATGTGAAACATTTGGAGTGCTCGAAGTGTTAACGCCCAAAGAAGGAGCATTGCAATAATATAGTGATGAAGGATCATCCACAATAAGCATACTATCATCATTGCAATGACCAACACTACTCACCATATCATTACCTTGTGGCAAACCACATGTAGGTGAAGTAGAAGAAGTTGAGAAGACTATACGACCGGAGGTGGAGGGAGAACAATCATCCTCACAAATCTTGGACACGCCATATTTATCTTGAAGCTTTGTCCACAACTCATGAGCATCCCGGAACGGCATGAGTTGAAATATGACTACATTGCTCAAAGCATTGAAAAGCACATTAGAAGCTTGAGCATTGAGATATGAGTTTTTCTCATCCTCTAAAGATAATCTTTGGGGATCCTTTGGAGGAGAAAAACCCATATCTACAATTCGCTCTAAATTTGGGTTCATGACCCTAAAGAGATTAAGCATGCGAATTACCCAAACATCAAAATTTGTGCCATCGAAACTAAGAGTGTCAGAGAATCCTAATCCCCTAGTTGACATCTTTACTCTCTAGGCGGTTAAGCCTAACAAAGATAGACGAGGCTCTGATACCAATTGAAAGATCGTGGATGTCGCCTAGAGGGGGGGGTGAATAGGCGCTTTAAAATAATTACGGTTGAGGCTTGAACAAATGCGGAATAAACCTAGCGGTTAATTTGTCAAGCACAAAACCTACAACAACTAGGCTCACCTATGTGCACCAACAACTTATGCTAAGCAAGAAAAACTACTTAGGTGATAGCAAGATATATGACAAGAAACAATATGGCTATCACAAAGTAAAGTGCATAAGTAAAGGGCTCGGGTAAGAGATAACCGAGGCACGCGGAGACGATGATGTATTTCGAAGTTCACACCCTTGCGGATGCTAATCTCTGTTTGGAGCGGTGTGGAGGCACAATGCTCCCCAAGAAGCCACTAGGGCCACCGTAATCTCCTCACGCCCTCGCACAATGCAAGATGTCGTGATTCCACTAAGGGACCCTTGAGGGCGGTCACCGAACCCGTACAAATGGCAACCCTTGGGGGCGGTCACCGAACCCGTACACTTTGGCAACCCTTGGGGGCGGTCACCGGTACCCGTCAAATTGCTCGGGGCGATCTCCACAACCTAATTGGAGACCCCGACGCTTGCCCGGAGCTTTACACCACAATGATTGAGCTCCGAACACCGCCAACCGTCTAGGGCGCCCAAGCACCCAAGAGGAACAAGCTCAAGGGTACCAAGCACCCAAGAGTAATAAGCTTCTCAACTTGTAACTTCCACGTATCACCGTGGAGAACTCAAACCGTTGCACCAAATGCAATGGCAAGGGCACACGGAGTGCCCAAGTCCTTCTCTCTCAAATCCCACCGAAGCAACTAATGCTAGGGAGGAAATTGAGAGGAAGAACAAGAAGGAGAACACCAAGAACTCCAAGAACTAGATCCAAGGGGTTCCCCTCACATAGAGGAGAAAGTGATTGGTGGAAATGTGGATCTAGATCTCCTCTCTCTTTTCCCTCAAAAACTAGCAAGAATCCATGGAGGGGTTGAGAGTTAGCAAGCTCGAAGAAGGTCAACAATGGGGGAAGAACACGAGCTCAAAGGATAGAAAACAATGGGGGCACTGCATGTTCTTTCAATCTCCACCATGTCAGTGCCCCCATGTTTGGTTTTGGTAATTGATGACAATCTCTATGGACTAATGGTTGCCTTGAGTTATACTTGAAGGTTTTGTCCATAGGCTTTTCTTGAAGTCCATGTGTTGGTTTCAAGGAGTTTATGAGTTGACCAAGGTGCTATTAAGGAATTATCCAAAGATTGGTCATGTGAGTGTTGAGCTTATTGCAAGCATGTCTTGAAGAAGAAGATTATGTGATCAATCATGTTTACCTTCAAAACATCATCCAAATGAAGAGAGTTGGAAAGATTCAAGGTTGATCTAGCCTAAGTACAGAGAGTGATTCAAGTTGATCAACACACAAAGCGCACAAGTTGTACCGAGAGGAACCAAGTGTTCCCATGGTATGGTAAGAATTGTCCATTACGCTTTGTGTACTAACCCATGGTCTACGTGAGAGTTCTTTCTAGGGTTAGGTATGTTTCCATGGTCTTGCGTCAAAAGGAAGATCCCATACAACCCATGGAGGATGACATCAAGTGGTGATCGTCATCAAGTTTGTTGTGTGCAAGTTCAAGTGGAGCAACACGAAGAGTGGCTCACCCATAATGGAGTATGGGGGAGCAATCAAGTTTGAATCTTTCCATCCATTGTGGTGTCAATGGACTTGTGAAGATGTGCCGAAGAGTCGCTCACCCATAGTGGACTATGGGGGAGCAATCATCTAGTCTCCATCGAGCCAACGCAATCAAGAAAGGTGGTCCAACTTGAGGGAGTCAAGATCGTCTTCATCTAGCTCAAGTGGACCATGTGCAAGGCAAAGGTTTGCCCTTGATAGGTTTTCTATTTTACCGGTCTCGTGGTGGTAGTTGGGAGACCGGGTTATAGGATCGTTTGCCGTACTATCAAGGGGGGCTCTCAAGTTGGTAGCTTGATCGTATCGTTAGTAGAGAGCTCAAACCATTGCATCCTTTCATCATGTTTCTTTGTTCTTGTTTGGTTCTCTTTGTGAGTCTTAGAGCTTATGGTCATCTTGATGACAATCTTGAGTTCATCGAAAACGGAGTTCGCATGCGTCTTCTATGATGTTTTCGGTGTTGGAGGTTTTACCGGTCTTATCCAAGGAAGGGTTCTCACCATTTTCTTGTGGGCCTTTTCTCATTTGCTTCTTATTGATATTTCTCTCAAGATTGTGTTAGCCCTTGTTGCTAGCTTTCCAACAAACTTGGTTTCATCGAATTCGGAGCTCGTATGCGAAAGTTGTGGCTGTTTTGATATTGCATGTTTTACATAGAGAGATTGTACCGCCCCGTAGAGAGGTTGTACCGGTTGACCGGTACAACCGGTGTTTGGAGCGGTTGTACCGCTCCAGAATTGGTCCGGAGGTTGTACCGGCCATGTACCGCTCTACCACCGGACTAGTTTCTGTTTTGGAGCGGTTCTTGGGCGGTTGTTGACCGGTTTAACCGGTTTAACCGGTACTACCGGTTCCCCAGGCTGTTGTACCGCTTAGAGCTTTTCCCAGGTTGGTTTTTCCTCTGCTTTGGCCGGTTGTACCGGTTCGTGCACCGGTTGTACCGGTCCTACAGGTTTCTGCACATAACGGGCAGATTCGTGGGGACCTATTTAAGGGGGTCTTCTTCCCCAATGGTTTTCTATCCTTTGAGCTCGTGTTCTTCCCCCATTGTTGACCTTCTTCGAGCTTGCTAACTCTCAATCCCTCCATGGATTCTTGCTAGTTTTTGAGGGAAAAGAGAGAGGAGATCTAGATCCACATTTCCACCAATCACTTCTCCTCTATGTGAGGGGAACCCCTTGGATCTAGTTCTTGGAGTTCTTGGTGTTCTCCTTCTTGTTCTTCCTCTCAATTTCCTCCCTAGCATTAGTTGCTTCGGTGGGATTTGAGAGAGAAGGACTTGGGCACTCCGTGTGCCCTTGCCATTGCATTTGGTGCATCGGTTTGAGTTCTCCACGGTGATACGTGGAAGTTACAAGTTGAGAAGCTTATTACTCTTGGGTGCTTGGTACCCTTGAGCTTGTTCCTCTTGGGTGCTTGGGCGCCCTAGACGGTTGGCGGTGTTCGGAGCTCAATAATTATGGTGTAAAGCTCCGGGCAAGCGTCGGGGTCTCCAATTAGGTTGTGGAGATCGCCCCGAGCAATTTGACGGGTACCGGTGACCGCCCCCAAGGGTTGCCAAAGTGTACGGGTTCGGTGACCGCCCCCAAGGGTTGCCATTTGTACGGGTTCGGTGACCGCCCTCAAGGGTCCCTTAGTGGAATCACGGCATCTTGCATTGTGCGAGGGCGTGAGGAGATTACGGTGGCCCTAGTGGCTTCTTGGGGAGCATTGTGCCTCCACACCGCTCCAAACGGAGATTAGCATCCGCAAGGGTGTGAACTTCGGAATACATCATCGTCTCCACGTGCCTCGGTTATCTCTTACCCGAGCCCTTTACTTATGCACTTTACTTTGTGATAGCCATATTGTTTCTTGTCATATATCTTGCTATCACCTAAGTAGTTTTTCTTGCTTAGCATAAGTTGTTGGTGCACATAGGTGAGCCTAGTTGTTGTAGGTTTTGTGCTTGACAAATTAACCGCTAGGTTTATTCCGCATTTGTTCAAGCCTCAACCGTAATTATTTTAAAGCGCCTATTCACCCCCCCCCTCTAGGCGACATCCACGATCTTTCAATCGCTACGAGTGAGAAAGCCTCACCGTAGTCAACTCCTTGAACTTGTCGGAAAACATCTTAACGACAAATTGAGCTTTCTTAATGGTGATACTTACCATCATTGTCCGTCTTACTTTTAAAATCCATCTGTACCCAATAGCCTTACGACCATTGTCGGTGTCAAAACCGGCGGATCTCGGGTAGGGGGTCCCGAACTGTGCGTCTAGGCGGATGGTAACAGGAGACGAGGGACACAATGTTTTTACCCAGGTTCGGGCCCTCTTGATGGAGGTAAAACCCTACGTCCTGCTTGATTAATATTGATGATGTGGGTTACAAGAGTAGATCTACCACGAGATCAAGGAGGCTAAACCCTAGAAGCTAGCCTATGGTATGATTGTTGTTCGTCCTATGGACTAAAGCCATCCGGTTTATATAGACACCGGAGAGGGCTAGGGTTCACAGAGTCAGTTACAATGGTAGGAGATCTACATATCTGTATCGCCAAGCTTGCCTTCCACGCCAAGGAAAGTCCCATCCGAACACGGGACAAAGTCTTCAATCTTGTATCGTCATAGTCTTGGAGTCCGGCCGATGATGGTAGTTCGGCTATCTGGACACCCCCTAGTCCGGGACTCCCTCAGTAGCCCCTGAACCAGGCTTCAATGACGACGAGTCCGGCGCGCATATTGTCTTCGGCATTGCAAGTCGGGTTCCTCCTCTAAATAATTTATAGAAGATCGTGAACACCGGGATAGTGTCCGGCTCTGCAAAAATAAATTCCACATACCACCGTAGAGAGAATAATATTACACAAGATCAATCTGCTGACGTATTCTGCGGCGTGACGTCAGACCACTTCCAAGCCTTTACTCGAATTGTTTCTATTGTTCCACCTCAGCGCGTTTAGCAAGGCGGTTTCCTTGGCACGTCTGTCGAAGCAGAGATTGTGTTCCCCTTATTCCGGGATTCCCATCAATACGGACGTGGGTAACCTAACCGCGCCATTGATTACGGTGCTTGGGAGATAAGCTAGTTTTATCAGGCCGGTGGGGACGCATGTTTCCGTCCACCCATATAAGGGGATAAAGATCCAACCCTTTTACCTGCGCCTTCTTCCTCCTTGGCTTATCCATCTCCGCGAACTCGAGCTCCAGCGCCCAAGCCCGCACATCCCACCTCAACCTTCTCCGATCATGTCCGGAGCGGGAGGCAAATGGATGGCCTCCGTCACGGAGGGGCATATCCAGAAGCTGCGCAGCGCCGGATACTTGTCCAGCGACATCGTGCATCGGCTCCCCGACGAGGGAGAGCTCATCCCCACCCCCAGGCCCCATGAGAGGGTAGTATTCCTTCCCCATTTCCTCCGCGGACTGGGCTTCCCACTTCATCCCTTCGTCCGGGGGCTCATGTTCTACTACGGCCTAGATTTCCATGATCTGACCCCGAATTTCATTCTCAACATCTCGGCGTTTATCGTCGTGTGCGAGGCCTTCCTCTGCATCCAGCCCCACTTTGGCTTGTGGCTCAAGACCTTCAGTGTCAAGCCGAAGGTTGTGAAGGGCAACCAAGCGGAGTGCGGAGGCGCCATGGTGGGCAGGATGTCCCACGTTATGTGGCCGGAGGGTACTTTCGTGGAAACCATTAAGGGGTGGCAATCGGGGTGGTTCTACATCACCGAGCCGCGTGACCCTGATTGGGCAGCGGCCCCCGAATTCAGATCCGGCATCCCCACATGGCTCACCTCTTGGAAAGAGAGCGGCCGGATTTGGGGCGATTCGGAGGAGCTGACCGGACTCCAAGCCTGCATCCAAAAGCTGGTGGACAAGAAGCTCAAGCTTGTCAACGTAGTCCAGGTCATGCTCATCCGCCAGATTCTCCCGTGCCAATGACGGGGCTTCAATATGTGGGAGTTCGATCCGGCGCAGCACCAGACTTTGAATGGGCTCTTCGACACTACGTACGGAGAGGTCTGGAAGGTGCTGTTCAAGGGCGCCGAGGCTCCCGCATCCGCTATCGAAGATCGCGGATTCAGCTCGCAGCGTCCAGCCGACGAGGTAAGTGATATTGTCCTTTACGGGACGCTTGTTATTCATAGTTTGACTCTATGCGGGATCTAAACTCCCTTTCCTTTGACAGGACTGACTGAAGAAGGCCGCACAGGCTATCTGTCCGGCCCCATTGCCAGAGGACCCAGCTGACGCCCGCCTAACGGGGCTGCTGGCTCCGGCACCCCACGTGGTGCCGGAGAAGAAGGCCAAGAAGAAGGCCACGGGGACTCGGAAGAGTTCCCGTTTTCAGGTGCTATCGGACGATGAATCCGAGGCCGACTCCTCCCAGCAAGGCGAGGAGGAGAAGAAGAAAGCCTCTCCCCCAGCGGGGGGAGGGAAGAAAAGGAAGGCCTCCCCAACAAGGGAGGCCGAAGGGTCCAAGAGGGGAAAAACTCTTCCCCTGGACTGTTCCGCCAACGCCAGTGACGACGACGAGGACTGGCCTCCAAGGGCCAAGCCTCTGGCGAGATCGTAAGTATCCGGACTCCCAAATAACTTCAAGGTTTTCGTTTTCCGCCATGTTATGTCTTTCTAATGCCGCATTCAACCCTGCAGTCCGCCTAAGGATGATCCCCCCACTTTGTCGAGCGGGTCCTTAGGGGCGTCGGATATGGATTCTCTTCCGACTGCCTCCACCCCCCGTGATGCGGATGATGCCGAGGTGGGATCCCAGGAAGGGACCCACCAGGAGGAGAGGTCCCCGGAGGTGTCGCAGGACAACCTCCCGGACTTTGCACCGGACTCAGCCCCGGAACCCATAGTGGCTCCGGAGTCCGGCGGGCGACCCCTTCGTAAGAAGGGCAAGACCGCGACGCCGACTGCCTCCGTCCAACCGGAGGTGCCGGATAATTTGCTGGAGGTGCTCAACGGCGCCTCCATCAAAGAGGAACACCGCACTGTTATGAGTGCAGTGATTCAGAAGGTTCAGCTCGCCAAGAGCGGGCTGACCGAAGCCTGCAACAGCCTTCTAACAGGCTTTGAGGTAAGAATTTCAATATATGTAAAATGGTACCGCATAGACAGTAGCCCCTCATGCTCGGTTCGGTGTTCGGAAAGAAAAGCCGGACTGAGAATCTTTAGAAAGATAAACGCAGGAGTCATGAAAATATGTCAATATGGGATTGCAGGCTGTGCTGCTGACCTCTGCCGCACTGACTGCGGAGGTCAATACTTTGAAGGAAAACCTCGAGCGGTCCGAGAACGAGCTCGGCCATGCCAAGAAGCAGCTCGAGGAAAAAGAAGGTGAGTAATACCTTATGAAAACTGTACCTTACAGAAAAGGATTTGGTTGCAAGAAAAATGACAAGGATAACTGGGGTATTGCAGGGGCCACTAACGAGGTGGCGACCCTGAAGGAGGCGGTGGCCGCGGCCGAACGCAATGCGGCTGCGGAGCGCACCGAGCGAGAGAAACAGGAGGCGTGGGTGGCGGAGGTACAACAAGAGCTCCAGGATCTCGTGAAGAAACATGAGAGCCTGGAGCATGACTCGAAGACTCGAGAGTCTGAGCTTGCAACGGCTCTTGAGAGTGCCAAAGCCGCTAAGGCCGAAGCCTACAAGGCCCTCCAGGAGATAGAGGCGGTGAAGAAAATAGCAGCGGGTAAGGCATTTTTCATGCAAAGTAAGCATGTGAGTGTTAATTACCTGTCGCTTACCCGAATTCCGAGCTCTCCAGGAGCGTTCGCAGATCTTCCCCGCAGCGTGTCCGATGCTGCCGCATTCTACCGGGCCGAGGAGGGGAGCTCAACGGAGAAGGTCTTCTAGTCTCAGTATGCTGAGGCCGGACATCCGGTGCCCCTTAGCGACCAGCTGAAGCAGTTGGTCGAGCTCCACAAGGCGGCCGAACAGGCCATGAAGGGCCTCATAGTTCGGCTGTGGCCTAAGGAGGTCATGCCTGGGAGCTACTTCGGCCTGGTGCGGCGGCTGGTGGATGCGTGCCCGTGGGTTGAAGTCATCAAGCACTCCGCCTTTATTGAAGGTGCCCGTCGGGCCCTTGCCCGCGCAAAGGTGCACTGGGGCAAGATGGATGCCCAGAAGCTTGTGACGGACCCACCACCAGAGGGCAAGGAGTATCATACGCCCGAGATGTATTATAAGAGTGTGCTGAAGGGCGCCCGCATTATTGCGGGTGAGTGCTCCAAAGAAGAAGTTTTTGAGTAGACTCGCGTTTTGTTATCCTGTGCGCTGAAAACTAAGTTCATATGCATGAAGCAACACTTGTTAATTTAAAATATTACCTTCTGTGCGGCTGTTTATCAAATCTGAGAGATGGCAAGTCGTCGGCTTCAGCCCCCATGCCACGAGTGCTGGGGTGTTCGGGATAAATTTGGGCACTCTTGTTCCCATATTTGGGTCCATCGAGGGAGGCGCTCAACACAACGAACAAGGCAACCGGACTTATAATGCTTGAACACTCTCACTTAGCCATAGAATTCTATAATTTTAAATTTCGGCGAAGCCCCTAGTTTTCGGAAGGCCGAATTTGGGGCGCTATCCACGCCTTGGCCGGACAGAATCCGGCTCCTCGCTCGAAGCGGCATAAGTCTTTAGGGACTCGCAAAGAACCTCTCGAACAGCGACCAGCTCTCGCCTCATCATGACGGTCAGTTTTAGCTTTCTCCACTGAGGCGTTAACCCAGCTCAACTGGGGCGCAATCGCAGTGGTTCTCCCAGTGCTACCTTAGCCGATAAAACGGAACGTAAGGTACCAAAACATGGGAGCCGGGCAAACCCAACTATTGACCCAAGAACATGATTCGGAGCCGATGCATATAATGCTATAAGTTCGGGGTGCCGCACTTGTGAAAGTATTCGGACTTATCACACCATAACGCGGGAAACATAAGCCCCTGGTGTATTTAGCCGTACCAAAACGTACGGATGCAACATGTCATAGATGAACATATGTGTAAGAAAGAAATGCAATTAGAAGCAAAAATGTGCTGCATTGCTTTATTCAATAAAAACTACTGTAAGTGCAGGACGATACAAGTGGTGCGGTAAGCAAGAGATGGGACTGTTTAACATGTCCCCCTCCAGGGGTAGGCTACGGAATAATGCATAAAACAGATTTAATGCTCATGATGGAGACCACCTGGATTTTCGTTGTAGCCTTTCTCCTTCCCTGGCTGTTGCATCGTGGGTTCGGCATGTCTGCTGCCGGACAGGGCCTCTGACGAACGGAGTCCTGTAAGTAAAAAAGAAAAGGAAAAGAAAAAGAAACGACACACTTAAGAGCCCCTGGTGCGGTTGAGCCGCAGTCTGGGCTTATCGTGGTCGAGCCCATTGCCCCATGCACATGGTATCTTCAGAGCGTAATGGAGTACGCGAAGGGTCTGTCTTAATGTTTTACAGGGGCTGGGGTTGGGGCCGCACTGCTACGCGTGCTCGGAACGTGCCAGGTGGTCGTGTTGTAGGTTACTCCAGGCACGCTTAGCTGTGTCCGGCCGCTTGGCAGCCGGACTCGAGAATTGCCTTAAAAGGCTGCTTTGTACTTCTGCCGCGAGAGCCGCTGTATGTTCCTCCGTTTGGAGGGAGCGTTCAGTGTTTCCGTTGACCGTGATGACTCCTCTAGGGCCTGGCATCTTGAGCTTGAGGTATGCATAATGCGGCACCGCGTTGAACTTTGCGAACGCGGTACGTCCGAGCAAGGCATGATAGCCGCTGCGGAACGGGACTATGTCGAAGATTAACTCCTCGCTTCGGAAGTTATCCGGGGATCCGAAGACCACTTCCAGTGTAACTGAGCCTGTACAATTGGCTTCTACACCTGGTATGACGCCTTTAAAGGTCGTCTTGGTAGGTTTAATCCTTGAGGGGTCTATGCCCATTTTGCACACCGTGTCCTGATAAAGCAGGTTTAGGCTGCTACCGCCGTCCATCAGGACTCTGGTGAGATGAAATCCATCGACGATTGGGTCTAGAACCAATGCGGCGAACCCACCATGGCGAATGCTGGTGGGGTGGTCCCTTCGGTCAAAGGTGATCGGGCAAGAGGACCATGGATTGAACTTCGGGGCAACTGGCTCCATCGCGTATACATCTCTGAGTGCACGCTTCCGCTCCCTTTTGGGTATGTGCGTGGCATATATCATGTTCACCATCCGCACCTGTGGGGGGAAACCCTTCTGTCCTCTATTGTTCGGCGGTCGGGTCTCTTCCTCGTCGTCGCTATGTAGCCCCTTGTCTCTGTTTTCGGCAATTACCTTGCCTGCCTGCTTGAACACCCAACAGTCCCTATTGGTGTGGTTAGCTGGCTTTTCAGGGGTGCCATGTATCTGGCACAAGCGGTCGAGAATTCGGTCCAAATTGGACGGACCCTGAGTTGTTCTTTTGAATGGCTTTTTCCGTTGACTGGGTTTAGAGCTTCTGAATCCGGCATTGACTGCCGTATCCTCACTGTTACCGCCGTTAATGCGGCGTTTGTTTTTGTTGCGACGCGACCTGCCACTACGGTCCTTGATATCCGGACTGCCAGAATTTTTTTTGAGGTTGTTGCTGCGTGCTAGCCAGTTGTCCTCACCCGCACAGAAGCGGGTCATGAGTGATGTAAGGCTGCCATGGATTTCGGCTTTTCCTGTCCCAGGTGCCGGGCAAGCCACTCGTCGTGGATGTTATGCTTGAAGGCCGCGAGGGCCTCGGCATCCGGACAGTCGACGATTTGGTTTTTCTTGGTTAAGAACCGTGTCCAGAATTGTCTGGCCGATTCGTCTGGCTGCTGAATTATGTGGCTTAGGTCATCTGCATCTGGTGGTCGCACGTACGTGCCTTGGAAGTTATCGAGGAATGCGGCTTCCAGGTCCTCCCAACTCCCGATTGACTCTATTGGCAAGCTGTTAAGCCAGTGCTGGGCTGGTCCTTTAAGTTTGAGTGGGAGATATTTGATGGCGTGGAGATCGTCTCCGCGGGCCATGTGGATATGGAGGAGATAGTCCTTGATCCAGACCGCGGGGTCTGTTGTGCCATCATAAGATTCAATATTGACGGGTTTAAACCCTTCTGGGATTTAATGATCCATTACCTCATCTATGAAGCACAGTGGGTGTGCGGCGCCTCTCTACTGGGCGATATCGCGACGGAGCTCAAAAGAGCTTTGTCTGTTGTGTTCGGCCCGGCCGGACTTACTGTGTCCGGGCTGACGGTGATCGTCACGTATCGTGGGGCACCCACATGATCCATAGATCGATCTTGATTGTCTTTCCTTATCCTCCAATATGTCTCACAGGTCCGGAGTGTTCCCCTGTGGCCTTGTGCTTTTCGAGCGATGCCGGGGTACGGGTCTAGTGAAGGGCCTTGAGGCCTCTCTGTCGCGACCACGGGGTGGTCGATCAGCCGTATTGTCTCCTGGTGAAGCGGGATCATATGCCTCCACCTCTAATCGGGGGAGCAGCTTACGTTTGGGGTAGCTTTTGGAGGGGCGTTCGAGTTCATGCTCTTCGGCCGCGAGGACTTCGGTCCATCTGTCGGCTAGCAGATCTTGATCAGCTCTAAGCTGCTGCTGCTTTTTCTTGAGGCTGTTTGCCGTGGCCATAAGCCTGCGTTTGAAACGCTCCTGTTCGACGGGATCCTCAGGCACAACGAATTCGTCGTCGTCGAGGATTGCCTCGTCTCCGGAGGGAGGCATATAGTCCTCTACCTCTTCTTCGGCCGCTCTCTCATGAGGGCTGGCGTCCCCCTCCTCCTGTGTTGGATCTTGCTGGAGTGGGTTGTCTTCGGCGCTATCCGGTGTATTATTGTCTCCGGTGCCGGAATCCTCATTCTTGCTATGGCGGGATTTAGAGCGGCGCCGCTGACGCCGGCGCTTGGGCTGTTTCTTGGAGGGGTCATCCTCCGCTATTCCTTCGTCGTTTCCATCCTTTGGGATATCCACCATGTATATGTCGTATGAAGAGGTGGCTTTCCAGTGCCCAGTGGGCGCTGGTTCTTGGTCGTCTCCAGCATCGTCGTCCATACCGTCGATGTCCTCAGAGTCGCAATCTAGCATGTCGGTTAGATCGTCGACAGTGGCTACCAAGTGGGTGGTGGGTGGGCTCTGAATTTCTTCGTCGTCCGCATCCCAACCATCCTAGCCGCAGTCCGGCTAGGCCTCTCCTGATAACGAGAGGTGCTTTAGCGAACTCAAGATGTCGCCAAAAGGTGAGCATTGAAAGATGTCCGCCGCGGTGAACTCCATGATCGGCGCCCAATCGGATTCGACTAGAGGGGGCGCGGGAGGTCCGGAGTCCGGCAAGGAGTCGGGCACCTCGGAGTCACGAGCTTCATGGGGGACAAGATCGGTGTTCGGCTCTATCGCTGTAGAGGTTGCAGCCCCTGAGGTGGTGTCTAGCCATCCATCCTTGGTCTGCGCGGCCGGCTCCGAGTCGAAGATCGGAGCGGGTTCGAGTGCGGCCTCTAGGGTACTGTCCGGCTGCAGAGCTAAATCATGCCCATCGTGACAGTACGGCACGCTCGGCTGTGGCTCGAATCCGTCGAGGATCAAGTCCCCGCGGATGTCAGCCGTGAAGTTCAAACTTCCAAATCTGACCTGACGGCCAGGGGTGTAGCCTTCGATCTGCTCCAGCTGGCCAAGCGAATTGGCCCGCAGTGCGAAGCCGTCGAATACGAAGATCTGTGCGGGGAGGAAGGTCTCACCCTGGACTGCATCGTTGTTGATGATCGAAGAAGCCATCGAGCCTATCGGTGACGACACAGAGGAACTCTCAATGAAAGCACCAATGTCGGTGTCAAAACCGGCGGATCTCGGGTAGGGGGTCCGAACTGTGCGTCTAGGCGGATGGTAACAGGAGACGAGGGACACGATGTTTTTACCCAGGTTCGGGCCCTCTTGATGGTGGTAAAACCCTACGTCCTACTTGATTAATATTGATGATGTGGGTTACAAGAGTAGATCTACCACGAGATCAAGGAGGCTAAACCCTAGAAGCTAGCCTATGGTATGATTGTTGTTCGTCCTATGGACTAAAGCCATCCGGTTTATATAGACACCGGAGAGGGCTAGGGTTACACAAAGTCGGTTACAATGGTAGGAGATCTACATATCCATATCGCCAAGCTTGCCTTCCACGCCAAGGAAAGTCCCATCCGGACACGGGACGAAGTCTTCAATCTTGTATCTTCATAGTCTTGGAGTCCGGCCGATGATGGTAGTTCGGCTATCCGGACACCCCCTAGTCCGGGACTCCCTCAACCATCAAGCAGTTCTGCCAAAGTCTACACTTTGTTTTCATACATGGATCCTCTCTCAGATTTTATGGCCTTGAGCCATTTGTCGGAATTCGGGCCCACCATCGCTTCTCCATAGCTCGTACGTTCATAGTTGTCTCACAACATGACCTCCAAGACAGGATTACGTACCACTCTGAAGCAGTACGCGTCCTTGTCGACCTACGAGGTTTGGTAGTGACTTGATCCGAAGTTTCATGATCACTATCATCAGCTTCCACTTCAATTGGTGTAGGTGCCACAGGAACAACTTCCCGTGCCCTGCTACACACTAGTTGTAGTGATGGTTCAATAACCTCATCAAGTCTCCACCATCCTCCCACTCAATTCTTTCGAGAGAAACTTTTCCTCAAGAAAGGACCCGTTTCTAGAAACAATTACTCTTGCTTCCGGATCTGAGATAGGAGGTATACCCAACCATTTTGGGTATCCTATGAAGATGTATTTATCCGTTTTGGGTTCGAGCTTATCACGATGAAACTTTTTCACATAAGCGTCGCAGCCCCAAACTTTCAAGAAACGACATCTTAGGTTTCTCTAAACCATAGTTCAAACGGTGTCGTCTCAACGGAATTACGTGGTGCCCTATTAAAGTGAGTGCAGTTGTCTCTAATGCCTAACCCATGAACGATAGTGGTAATTCGATAAGAGACATCATGGTACGCACCATATCCAATAGGGTGCAACTATGATGTTCGGACACACCATCACACTATGGTGTTCCAGGCGGTATTAATTGTGAAACAATTTCCACAATGTCTTAATTGCGTGCCAAAGCTCGTAACTCAGATACTCATCTCTATGATCATATCATAGACATTTTATCCTCTTGTCACAATGATCTTCAACTTCACTCTGAAATTACTTGAACCATTCAATAATTCAGACTTGTGTTTCATCAAGTAAATATACAACATCTATTTGAATCATCTGTGAAGTAAGAACATAACGATATTCACTGCATGCCTCAACACTCATTGGACTACACACATCAAAATGTGTTACTTCCAACAAGCTGCTATCTTGTTCCATCTTACTGAAAATGAGGCTTTTCATTCATCTTGCCCATGTGGTATGATTTGCATATCTCAAGTGATTTAAAATCAAGCAAGTCCAAACGACCCATCTGCATGGAGTTTCTTCATGCGTATACACCAATAGACATGGTTCGCATGTCTCAAACTTTTCAAAAATGAGTGAGTCCAAAGATCCATCAACATGGAGCTTCTTCATGCGTTTTACACCAATATGACTTACATGGCAGTGCCACAAGTAAGTGGTACTATCATTGCTATCTTATATCTTTTGGCATAAAAATGTGTATCACTACGATCGAGATTCAATAAACCATTCTTTTGGGTGCAAGACCATTGAAGGTATTATTCAAATAAACAGAGTAACCATTATTCTCCTTAAATGAATAACCGTATTGCGATAGACATAATCCAATCATGTCTATGCTCAACGCAAACACCAAATAACAATTATTTAGGTTTAACACCAATCTCAATGGTAGAGGGAGCGTGCGATGCTTGATCACATCAACCTTGGAAACACTTTCAACACATATTGTCAGCTCACCTTTAGCTAGTCTCCGTTTATTCCGTAGCTTTTATTTCGAGTTACTAACACTTAGCAACCGAACCGGTATCTATACCCTGGTGCTACTAGGAGTACTAGTAAAGTACACATTAACATAATGTATATCCAATATATTTCTATCGACCTTGCCAGCCTTCTCATCTACCAAGTATCTAGGGTAATTCTGCTCCAGTGGTTGTTCCCCTTATTACAGAAGCACTTAGTCTCGGGTTTGGGTTCAACCTTGGGTTTCTTCACTAGAGCAGCAGCTGATTTGCTGTTTCATGAGGTACCCCTTCTTGCCCTCGTCCTTCTTGAAACTAGTGGTTTCACTAACCATCAATAATTGATGATCCTTCTTGATTTCTACTTTCGCGGTGTCAAACATCGCGAATATCTCAAGGATCATCATATCTATCCCTGATATGTTATAGTTCATCACGAAGCTCTAGCAGCTTGGTGGCAATGACTTTGGAGAAACATCACTATTGCATCTGGAAGATCAACTCCCACTCGATTCAAGTGATTGTTGCACTCAGACAATCTGAGCACAAGCTCAACGATTGAGCTTTTCTCCCTTATTTTGCAGGCTAAGAAAATCGTCGGAGGTCTCATACCTCTTGACGTGGGCACGATCCTGAAATCCCTAATTTCAGCTCTTGGAACATCTCATATGTTCTGCGACATTTCAAAAATGTTTTCGGTTCCTCAATTCTAAACCATTTAACATTACCGAACTATCATGTAGTCATCAAAACGTGTATGTCAGATGTTCGCAACATCCACAGACTATGTTCGAGGTCCAGCACACCGAGCGGTGCATTAAGGACATAAGCCTTCTATTGTCCGCATAATTGCTACTGTCAACTTTCAACTATATTTTCTCTAGGAACATATCTAAAACAGTAGAACTAAAGCACGAGCTATGACATAATTTGCAAAGGGCTTTTGACTATGTTCAGGATAATTAAGTTCATCTAATGAACTCCCACTCAGATAGACATCCCTCTAGTCATCTAAGCGATTACATGATCCGAGTCAACTAGGTCATGTCCGATCATCACGTGAGATGGACTAGTCATCATCGGTGAACATCTTCATGTTGATCGTATCCACCATACGACTCATGCTCGACCTTTCGGTCTCTTGTGTTCTGAGGCCATGTCTGCACATGCTAGGCTCGTCAAGTTAACCTAAGTGTTTCGCGTGTGTAAATCAGGCTTACACCCGTTGTATGTGAACGTTAGAATCTATCACACCCGATCATCACGTGGTGCTTCGAAATGATGAACTTTCGCAACGGTGCACAGTTAGGGGGAACACTTTCTTGAAATTTTAATGAGGGATCATCTTATTTACTACCGTCGTTCTAAGCAAATAAGATGCATAAACATGATGAACATCACATGCAATCAAAAAAGTGACATGATATGGCCAATATCATTTTGCTCCTTTTGATCTCCATCTTCGGGGCTCCACGATCATCATCGTCACCGGCATGACACCATGATCTCCATCATCGTGTCTCCATGAAGTTGTCTCACCAACTTATTACTTCTACTACTATGGCTACCGATTAGCAATAAAGTAAAGTAATTACATGGCGTTTGTTCAATGACACGCAGGTCATACAATAAATTAAGACAACTCCTATGGCTCCTGCCGGTTGTCATACTCATCGACATGCAAGTCGTGATTCCTATTACAAGAACATGATCAATCTCATACATCACATATCATTCATCACATTCTTTTGACCATATCACATCATATAGCATACCCTGCAAAAACAAGTTAGACGTCCTCTAATTGTTGTTTGCATGTTTTACGTGGCTGCTATGGGTTTCTAGCAAGAACGTTTCTTACCTACGCAAAACCACAACGTGATATGCCAATTGCTATTTACCCTTCATAAGGACCCTTTTCATCGAATTCGTTCCGACTAAAGTGGGAGAGACTGGCACCCGCTAGCCACCTTATGCAACAAGTGCATGTCAGTCGGTGGAACCTGTCTCACGTAAGTGTACGTGTAAGGTCGGTCCGGGCCGCTTCATCCCACAATACCGTCGAAACAAGATTGGACTAGTAACGGTAAGCATATTGAACAAATTCAACGCCCACAACTACTTTGTGTTCTACTCGTGCATAGAATCTACGCAATAGACCTAGCTCTGATGCCACTGTTGGGGAACGTAGCAGAAATTCAAAATTTTCCTATGAGTCACCAAGATCTATCTATGGAGAGACTAGCAACGAGAGAGAGGGGAGTGCATCTACATACCCTTGTAGATCGCTAAGTGGAAGTGTTCATGAGAACGGGGTTGAAGGAGTCGTACTCGTCGTGATCCAAATCACCGAAGATCCTAGTGCCGAACGGACGGCACCTCCGCATTCAACACACGTACATCCCGGTGACGTCTCCTATGCCTTGATCCAGCAAGGAGAGAGGGAGAGGTTGGGGAAGACTCCGTCCAGCAGCAGCACAATGACGTGGTGGTGATGGAGGAGCGTGGCAATTTTGCAGGGCTTCGCCAAGCACCGCGGGAGAGGAGGAGAAAGAGAGGTAGCGCTGCGCCAACAGGAGAAGAACTTCGTGTGTTGGGCTGCCCCTTTGCCTCCACTATATATAGGGGGAGAGGGGGGCTGTGCCCCCACCTAGGGTTCCACCCCTAGGGGCGGCGGCCAGCCCTAGATCCCATCTAGGGGGGCAGCCAAGGGGGGAGAGGGGAAACTTGCCCCCCCCCAAGTCAAGTGGAGGCGTCCCCTTCCCAAACCCTAGGCGCCTTGGGCCCTTGTGGGGGGGCGCACCAGCCCACCTGGGGCTGGTCCCCTCCCACACTTGGCCCATGTAGCCCTCCGGGGATGGTGGCCCCACTTGGTGGACCCCCGGGACCCTCCCGGTGGTCCTGGTACATTATCAATAAAACCTGAAACTTTTCCGGTGACCAAAACAGGACTTCCCATATATAAATCTTTACCTCCGGACCATTCCGGAACTCCTCGTGATGTCCGGGATCTCATCCGGCACTCCGAACAACATCCGGTAACCACATACAAACTTCCTTTATAACCCTAACGTCATCGAACCTTAAGTGTGTAGACCCTGCGGGTTCGGGAACCATGCAGACATGACCGAGACGTTCTCCGGACAATAACCAACAGCGGGATCTGGATACCCATGTTGGCTCCCACATGTTCCACGATGATCTCATCGGATGAACCACGATGTCAAGGATTCGATCAATCCCGTATACAATTCCCTTTGTCTAGCGGTATTGTACTTGCCCGAGATTCGATCGTCGGTATGCCGATACCTTGTTCAATCTCGTTACTGGCAAGTCTCTTTACTCGTTCCGTAACACATCATCCCGTGATCAACCCCTTGGTCACATTGTGCACATTATGATGATGTCCTACCGAGTGGGCCCAGAGATACCTCTCCGTTATACGGAGTGACAAATCCCAGTCTCGATTCGTGCCAACCCAACAGACACTTTCGGAGATACCCGTAGTACACCTTTATAGCCACCCAGTTACGTTGTGACGTTTGGTACACCCAAAGCATTCCTACGGTATCCGGGAGTTGCACAATCTCATGGTCTAAGGAAATGATACTCGACATTATAAAAGCTTTAGCATACGAACTACACGATCTTTGTGCTAGGCTTAGGATTGGGTCTTGTCCATCACATCATTCTCCTAATGATGTGATCCCGTTATCAACGACATCCAATGTCCATGGTCAGGAAACCGTAACCATCTATTGATCAACGAGCTAGTCAACTAGAGGCTTATTAGGGACATGGTGTTGTCTATGTACCCACACATGTATCTGAGTTTCCTATCAATACAATTATAGCATGGATAATAAACGATTATCATGAACAAGGAAATATAGTAATAACTAATTTATTATTGCCTCTAGGGCATATTTCCAACAACAATTGTCATGATTTCTAACCCCAATCTAACCACATGTATTCTGTAAAGAACAACACCAGTTCACTAACAGGCCTTGTGACCTGGGGCACTACTACAGGTACACATGTTTAACCTATGTGATCAACTTAAAATGCCATGGGTGTAAAATTTAGCATGTATCTGAAATTTACCATGGCATCATCATAAATTGACATGACTCTAAAGTTGCCATCCCTGCATGCTCGAAAACCGCCCATGGAAACTAAAGACTATCCATCTATTCTATACATTATCAGATTCAAAACTGTATGCAGATGATTGATCAAACAAGAATCATCGCCCTGCTGCCGTGTGCATGAACACACAACACACCAAACTGAGAGAGGGAAAATCAAACCTCCATGGCATCGCGTGCCGGAGGAGCATGGAGCAGACATGCCTTCCTGAAGATCACATCGAGCACGCGGATGTCGCCATGATTGTAGTAGTTGTTGGGCCGCCGCGACACCCTGACGAACAAGCCATTGCCCCCCACGACCGCAAGCCCTATGTTGACAAAGAACGCGGGGTGGCGCTTGCCCACCGGATCGAGTAGCTCCAGCCCGCGCCTGCGTCCACCGCGGAGGCCGAGCCCCACCAGGGACACCCGCCGGCCCGCCCCCGCCTTTCCCAGGGCAGGAGTTGGCGAGTAGCGCGGTGGCAGCACGCAAATAGACTGGCGCGCGGCGGAGCTCGAACCTCAGAAGTAGCCACACGCGCGCCCGCCTCCTCCGCTTCAGCCATCCGGTCCCCCTGGACCTCCCCCTCACCGCCGGGAAGACCACGCAGCTCTCCCTCACCGCCACCCAAGCCGCCATGGGAGAAGGGGGATCCACCCGGTGCTCACCACCAACCCGCCCCTCCCCGCCCCTCATGCCTGCCACCGCCCATCTCGCCGGTCACCTACCGGTCAGCACAAAGATACAGATGAGAGGGGATACGAGTAGAGGGGAAGAAGAGGAGGGGCACGGGGCGGTGGGAAGAAACCTGTCTGCGCTCGTCGGCGTTCGCCGGCCACCGGAGGTGTGGGAGAGGCGCCGGGGTCGCTCGGGATTGAGCTCCTGCTCGTGGGGGTGTGGCCGTGTGGGGACTGGGAAATGGATAAGGTGAAGAAGAGAGAGCGGTGGGCGAGCGAGAAAGAAAAGGACGTTCGGGCAACTTCGCGCTGACCGCTGAGAGAAAACCGGCGTGCGGGCGAACTCCCTCACACGCCACACACACGAGTTATTCTACGTGGGACATAAAATCAGCCTTTTCGTGCCAAGATTCGTGCAAAAGGCACTGGACGACGATCGAGGGGTGTGGGCGAGTTGACTAACGCCCACACGTGTGGGCGTTAGTGTTTCCGTATAAATAAGTAGCAGGGCGGGAACGGGTCTCTGACGACACACAATTAGTTGTTGGCGGTAGAGGCGATCGAGCGTGTAGGAGGAGGAGCTGAGACGTCCGATCGAAGAAGAAGCGAAATCCGGCGATGGCGGCGGCCCTTGGACATGCGTCGAGGAGGCTCGGTGGCTGCCCTCTCCATCGGCTGCAGTCCATCTACACGGCGTCCGCCTCAACGCCGGCTATCGTGCAAGTGGTGGCCCAACGGCGACTTCTCCAAACGGTGGCCAAGCCGCCAACCGGAAACATCACTGTGGTATGCTAAGAAATTAACCTCCCGTGCCAATCAACTCAATCCGGGCCATGCCCATGCATGCATGCTTTCTCGACATGTCCATATTTAGGGACAATCAACTCAAACTAAAAAAAAAGCGGCACTACTTATCTTCTGGAAATATAGGAACAATGTGTAGTATGTCTGACTTGCTCTATGACTCGTCTCAACAGTTAAGAAAACTAGCCTTCTTCTTTGGTTTGCAAGTATACGGCCACGTGATCCGAGGATGAATGGATGATAGATTCATCAATTGTTTTTACCTAGTAAATACTCCCTCTGTAAAGAAAGAAATATACGAGTGTTTAGATTACTAAAATAGTGATCTAATCGCTCTTATATTTCTTTATGGAGGGAGTACTAAATAGCAACATCTCATGACACTGATGCTGTGAGGATACTGTACATCATCTCTGCTGCTTTTGCTTTGAAAATTGAAACATTCTATCCGCGTTCATAGATCTATCACTTGCTGCATCCATGGGTCATTTATACTTGCTTTTGATGTGTATGATAACAAACTCATCTTGTGTGGCCAGCTTCCTGGTGCAAACAAAATGTGCGGCAGAGCCATCAAAGGAACACCTTGTGCGTTCCCGCCTCGCACAAATACAGACCAAGAAAGAAGAATTGTTCGGTCTGATTTCTGAGCTCGACCCGGCTCACTGTACCAGAGTGAACAGTCACCTCGCCATTGATCTTTCCGCGCAGGTCCAACCCAAACCTAGTGACCCCAAGTGGTATGATCAGATCTCAAACATACGCTCTACTACGTTTCTCTGCTTCCCCTTTTTACGTCAATTTTTCGTATCTTCATCTGATCTGATCTGCAGGCCATGGTATCGACGAATGAAAAGAATGAACAATTATACCTCTTCTATGGCGGCCTTACGTACCTCAGCTCAATGAGCGTGTACTATGGTTTCCAGGTCCCTTCACACTAATGCCCAGAAGCATTGGTGTTGGCGATTGATTATGAAGTCACTCTGAATGGTGTATTCCAAGCTTTGCTAGCCTTGTAAATTAAGACTGAACTGTTTGCCATGTGATGATGTTTCCTACATGTCCTCCGCTAGTAGAAGGGCGATGTGCATTCCGAATCCAAATATTGCGTCCACGTAAGGAAATGATGCATGCAGCTTCTAGCTGACCCGCAAAAGAAAAAAAAATCTAGCTGGGCAATTTTGCTACGAGGTGAAATTGCATAAGTTTTCAGGGATATAGTGGCAAGCAACAAATGAGATATAATCTTGTTGTATGAGGTTTAGGTACACTTCACCATGGTATTTGGTAGATCTTGTTGACTAAACATGAACTTCTTGTTGAAATGAAATATAAACATATTTTTCAAATAGGTGTGCGTCGGTTTACGTACAACATGGTATCATTCTACAAAACATAAGAATTGACCCTTTACTTGAAGCATAAGTCCAATAAAAGAACGAAAACTATGGTTGAATGGTCAGGAGGATTGTTCTACCCCAGCCCACCAGAGATCAAACCTCATATTTGACATGTGTGTGTCTCATAGAAGCGGAATATTCTTTCAATGAAAGGCGACATTACCGTGTTTCTTGAAAAAAGAAATATATAAGTCCAATAAGAGTCCCCAAGCAAGCTATATATCTGGCCATGTACCTGATCACCCAAGAAAATCAATCAATCCACTCCGAGCACCAAAAGAATCAATTTACTATGCATGCATGAAGAAAATAAACCGCCATCCCCTCCGACCTCTACCTGCATTAAGATTCCTTCTAAAGTTGAGGTTCTTTACACCAACACTAACATTATGGCACATCATGGTCCGGTGACTTTTCAAAAAATATAAGACCAGCCAGGACTAGCCCTTGCCCGGATATGTTTATAGAAGAAGCAACTAAGCACACAGAGCGGAATCTTGGACTCAAACGCTGGTGGGCAGCATGCACACTCGCATAGAAACTACGCCAATGCTCCCTATCGATCACTCTCATTAGTGTATAATCGACCTTTTCTTAGCCACATGTAGGTACTACCCCTACTAAAATTGCTGGTACATATCCAGAGGCTCAAAACATGCTAGGAAAGTACACAATGCTCAGTAAAATAACTCGTTTTTTAAGCATCATTGCTTATTTTTGTAGGAGGGATGCATAGTAAATGTCCGCCCTCTACAACACCGGTCGATGCATAAGGAAATAGATTTAATTTTCTAAGTTCTGAGTTCCTCTCTAAACACATTGCGTTTACATGAACAAAGTCAATCGGACAAGCGTTGATCCATTACGTTGTCCGATCATTGACTCGAACTTACTTTGCAAGTTCATGACCCGCGGGATTCTCAGAGCTACTACTGCTAGAAAAAAGAACTTCGCTAACTCCTTGAGTTGTCTAGACGCACTGTTTTCTATGTCTCTTCCGAAGTGTTCCCGCAAGAAAAGGTTTATTTAGAAGTGAGGAGCCTTACCTCTCATTTAAAAAAATCATGATGAACGTTTCTTTATTTCTGGGAAAAAGGAAAGAAAAATAATAATTGAATTTTGGTGTTTCTAAACTCTCATCTGGCCCATAGCCCAGTTGGGCTACACCTCGCTTTTTTTAGGAGTTACACCTAGCTTTATGGGCTAAAAGTAGGAATGATAAGCCTTAGCCCAGCCCACCGGCGCAGCAACGAGGCCCATCCGTGTTCACACACGTATAAGACCTACCACGCCGCCTCCATTCCGAGACCTCTCGCCCGCGCCGCCGCCTCCCTGCCCTCTTTGCCGCCGCCGCCGCCGCCCGTTGTTGCGGACGCCTCCTCCTCGCCGACGAGATGGTACGCTCTCCCCTCACTCCTATCTACGGCGGCTCTGATCCGTGCTCCTCTGGATGCCGAGTTTCAGCCTTCGTGCCTGCGTGTGTGGGGTGTGGGAATCATCTAGGTTTACGGTTGTGCGAGTAGCTTTTACACGGGGATCTAGAAACAAGGATTCGAAATTACTAGTTTTTTCGTGGTTTTGGTCTGTACCGCTGAGAAATCATCCTTGGAGCCGTAACATCTGTCAGATCTGGAGCGAATTTGCCGGCTGCCCTTTTCCTGTTCGATTTGCAGCTAGCTCGAATCATACTGTATTATTATTGCGTGGTCGAAGAGGATGTTAAGATGTTGCTGCAGTTAGTTTTTCCACTTATGGGACCGGTTTTACTAATATGTTATGATCAGTGGTGGAGTAATAATTGCCATAAAATGGAAGTATGAAACCTTGATGCTATCCTTGATTTGTTACAGTTATCTACGAGTATGTATGCAACTTCCACCGTTTGCTACAATATTTACCACTATAAATCTGAGCTTCAACCTTCATTTCTCCAAAGCTTGATTGGTTAGCATGAGGCCTTGGGCAGCACTAGTTCCTTACTCACTATTGGGTGCATTCTATGACATACATTGCTAATTTGCGATGATCTACATCATGCTTGTCATACTACTGATAATACTATCCTGATGTTTTATGTATGACTGGTCATACATTGCTGTTTTGCCTGTATCAACTCCATATGTGAAATTTCTGCTATACTTGTGGAAAAATGTTTTAATTTCTTATGTTTCTGATGTATGTACAGACGAAGCGCACCAAGAAGGCTGGAATCGTTGGCAAATATGGTAAAAACATTGCAGCTGCCCAGTTCATTGTTCAACGATCTCATGGATCTATCTAACTGTTGTGCTCATGTGTCCTAGTTATGTCAATGTTGTGTAGGTACAAGGTACGGTGCCAGTCTGCGTAAGCAGATCAAGAAGATGGAGGTCTCCCAGCACTCCAAGTACTTCTGTGAGTTCTGTGGCAAGGTAAATCTGTCAATGGTTTTATCGATTACAGTACTTGCGTTGATTATAGAATGCTAAACTGTCAGCTGGTGGTTGAACTGTGCATCTATGTTGTATGACAAGTGTTTTTGGCATTTGGCTAGATTGAAATTCGCATCTTATCTTTCTGTGAGTAAAAAAAAGCAGCATAATGGTATAGGTTATTTGCTGCATGGTGATGGTTTAAAGGATAACTAAGTTTTTAAGCTGGATTGCTGATTGGCAAAACATAAAGTTAGAGGATAACTACTTAGTTTTAATATACTGAATTACTGATTGGCAAAACATAAAGAATTTATATTGTAGGCTGTTGCAACCCTTTATCACGAGTTGTTTGAGTTTACTTCCTGTTGTGTCTTTTAACCACTGTAGCCTTCTAGATAGGGAACAAAGAACGACAGCTTTTGATTGTTTTGTATGATGAACATTTATAGCTCTCAAATGATTTAGTTTAATATTACCAAATTGCTGATTGGCAGAATATAAAGAATTGTTATTTCAGGCTGTTGCAGTCCTTTGCATTGTCATTGGACATGCATATGGATTTTGTAACCCCATAAATTTAATGCTTATTGCTTCTTTTAACAATTGTAGCCTTCTAGATATGGAACAGTGCCCACCAGCTCTTTATTCTAGTCACTTTACACAATTCCAGCCCTATGGAAATGATGATAGCATTGATAACTCAATAGATAGGTCAATAGTGATAACTTGTTAGTCTCCCTGTTTGATTCAATGTTTATTTTATCTCATCACGTTCTTGATTCACAGTTTGCCGTGAAGAGGAAAGCAGTCGGAATCTGGGGATGCAAGGACTGCGGGAAGGTTAAGGCCGGTGGTGCCTATACCATGAAGTACGTGCTGATGCCAATTACACACTGTATATTTTCCAAATAGCTCATTGTCCTGCTCCACCATATGTGCTCATTTTGTTGTTCTGCATTTCCAGCACCGCCAGTGCGGTCACTGTCAGGAGCACGATCCGTCGCCTGAGGGAGCAGACTGAAGCTTGATCGCGGTCAATCTGACAAAGGAGCCTCTGGATTTTGTAGTTCAGACGAGACTCATTCGACGCAATATAGCCTAAATTGACAACATACAATGTTATTTATCGGCTTGTTGGGGTTCTGAATGTATCCAGCTACGTTACAATGTGTATCTCGTTTATCGTGCTTAGTTGATTGTCTAAGGGTATTCGTTGTGTGTGTCGTTGGTTCTTGAATCTTAATGCTATTGTCATCTGTTCTTAGAAGAACTAGCGGGGCCGCCTGTGCATTTGTGCTTCTATTTGCATTGACTTTAGCTGTTGTTCATATAAATTGAACATGTTTCGAACAGAAAATTTACTTGACTTGACCGTCAGGATTGCCCTCGCATAGTTCCTGGCTCTTGAGTTAAAGTTAGTGCTTGTCCAATGCTGCCTAACTGTACAAATTTGCTTTGTCATGAAGTACCATGACTGAGCCATTACTCTCGTAAACTCCCAGATTTCACATTCACATTGCTTCTGGGACAAGTATTAACCTTCTGATACAATTACCCAGTACGTATCACCAAGTTATAGCTGATCTGAATCTTTGATGAAAACATACTTTGCTGATGTGGATAAACTTTGGAGAAAGATCATTGATTTTTAAGTACAAGACCCATGGTCGTGACTTGTTTATCTGCTGGTGCTTCGCCCTTTTGGAAAGGAGTGTCATGGGCTTACGAAAGCAGCTAAATTAGCTCACGAAGGAAGCAAATTAAGTTTTAGGAGGACTAGTGGCCATTCAGTTATGTGGCATATATTTGCGAATGAACACAATGTTACTCATGTTCATGTTCCTTTTTGATTGCAAATTAACTATAGTAGATCATGTTTGATTTCATATGTATATCCACATATTTTTAGTTCTAGTTCTCATGTTTAAATTTCAATATTAGTATAATGACATCAATATACTGCAACCAATTCCTGCAGCAAACGTGGCCGTAGGTATCGTGTTGTTTGATAAACGTGGCCGAAAGTCTGGGTTTATTGGTCCCCTTTGTATTTTATGCCCAACTTTGACCGTAGATTTTGTATATCACAAATTTATATTGTTGGATTCATATTTTTTGCGAGAAAACTTTCGGTCTATTCATCAACTATCAAGGTAGTACATAGAACATGAGAAGCAAAATTTACATCCAGGTCCGTAGACCACCTAGCGACGACTACAATCACTGGAGTGAACCGAAGGCGTGCCGCCATCATCGCCTCTCCCTTGTCGGAGTTAGGCAAACATTGTTGTAGTAGACAGTTGAAAAGTCGTCGTGCTAAGCCCTCATAGGATCAGCGCACCAGAATAGTAACCGCCGCCGATGAAGAGACGCGTAGATCGGAAGGAACCAACCTGCAGTCAAAAAGACATAGATGAACGAAGACCGAATTCAGTCGGATCCATCGAAGACAAACGCCGACCGGATCCCACGAGATCCGTCAAAGACAAACCTCCACACGCCTTCCGACAATGCTTGAAACATCACCAGGACGGGGGCTAGACGGGGAGGACCTTATTCCATCTTCAAGAAGCTGCCCCCATCTCGTCTTCTTGAGCATGACACAAACCCTATAAAACCTCAGAAATGCATCTAAAAACGGTGCCCTCCTGCCGGTAAAGACCGGGATCCGCACCTCCATGGTCCAAGAATCATAGAAGAAGAGGCGTACCGGCGGCGGCGCCGGCGAGAGGCAGGGAAACCCTAGATGAGTACACGGAGAGCAGGAGCGCATCCCTCCCCCACCACCACCCCACCTCGCCACCCCGCACAGACACCTCACCAGAACTACTCCCTCCTCTCTTCCCTGAGGTACTCTTCAATCTTTATGTGTGTGTCGTTGGTTATTTAATCTTATTAGTACTAGTTTCGCGGAGATTGCTGATCGAGCTCGGGCTCCATGGAGCCTGGAATTTTGAGAGGTTAAAAAACTAACCTTTTAAGCATATGCTGAAAATAATACACACATGCATAGAGATGTATGTTTCATGTCTGCAATTTTTCATGATGAAATATGTTTTGGCTGAACAAAAGAACAAAAACACGATTTTTTTAGCACATGTTGATCACTAAAAAAGTTGATGATTTTTCCCTAAGAAAACCATGATTTTGATTTTGAGTAAGAAAGTTGCTGACTTTGTCTTTTTATATAGCCCCATATGCTGTAATAGAGTAGCGCCAGGGAAAAAAAAAAACAACTCAACGGCTCCACTTCCCAACTCCCATCCTCCTGATTCAGTCATCGTCCTGGTCAGACTACACTACTCGCCGGAGCCATCGCCCCACTCCACTCCACTCGGCCACCATGGCTCTCCTCCGGCGGCCACCACTCGCTCGCACCGCCGCCGCCGCATCCCTCCCCCACCACCGCCTCCGCCTCGCCACCCCGCACACACACCTCACCAGACCCCCTCCCTCCACTCCCCGCCTCCGCATCAGCGCGGCCCCCTCGCTCCGCCCCCTCCGCGGCATTCCGTCGAGCAGGTGCCATGCGGCGGCGAGAGATCCGGCGCCGGCGCCCTCTCAGGTACCCGGCGGCGCGCGGGCCGCGCTGGTGCGCGTCGGGGAGGCGCTGTCGCTCGGGTTCCCGCTGTGGGTCGCGTCGGCCTGCGCGCTCGCGCTGTGGCGGCCGGCGAGCTTCCTCTGGGTCACCCCCACCGCCCAGATGGTCGGCCTGTCCTTCACCATGCTCGGTCCGTGCCCTCCGTCCATGGCTCCGTCCCCTGCTTCTCCGTTCCTTCCTTGTCTTTTGCCCGTACATGTTAGTTGAGATGCAGTGATTCAGACTTTCAGAGGCGTCTCGATGGCTGAATTTTTATGATCGAAACATGGTTGTGATCCCTTTATACAGGAATGGGAATGACATTGACGCTTGATGACCTGAGAACCGCGCTGCTGATGCCCAAGGAGTTGGCTGCTGGGTTTCTACTTCAATACACTGTTAGTGCTCCAACTTCTTTGGTGTTTCTTTTGATGATGCAATAATCCTTGTAGCCATACTTTCACTTTTCCATGTCTGTTCTGCTGCAAATCGCTTAGGAATATTTTTTTATCCGGGTGAAATGTTGTCCATTAGGTGAACCATAAAAGTTTCTTAACTGAAATGTTGGACTGGATGGTGCATTGCATGTATACTTCACCATCTCTCAGGCAGAAAAAGAAAAGAAAGCCCCATGATCTCCATAATTTTACCTATGGATTGTTATTTAAGCATTCGCGGTTTACGGCTATTCTATTTGCTCCAAAAATTCAAAGTGGGTGATTTATGTACAGGTGATGCCACTGTCCGGATATCTCATCAGCAAGTTATTGAACCTGCCATCCCATTATGCTGCTGGACTGATTTTGGTTTCCTGTTGCCCTGGAGGTATGCTTGCATTTTCCCTTTCTTTATTTTTATTATAGATTCTCAACTGGTTAAACTGAAAGGAAGCTACTCTCTGCAGGCACAGCGAGCAACATTGTTACCTACTTAGCAAGGTAAGGACAAGAGAATGTAACAACCTGCATACAGTCACGATCGTACTGGAACAAAGTTCTGGGCCTCTAATTGAAACTAATTTGTTCTGAGTCTGTTCATATAGTTTTATATATAGGGATTCCTGAGAGTTATTTCTTCTCAAGATTGTTGAATAACCAAATTTTCAAGCTGGCCTGTCTAGTGTTGACTGCTGGCAGAAGTTGGTTACATGTGACTAAAATCATTAATCCCTTTTTGTGAAGGAATTGTCTGAAGTCTACTAGTAATGTTTTAGTCGGCTTCGACTACAAAACTGTTACTGAAGAAGTGTAGTCTGTGAAGAGTTGAGGATTAGACAGCACTAAAGGGTAGAAGTGAAGCACAGGTAGGGAACGTATGAGGTCACACACTGTTCATTTTATAGAGCCTGAGTCAACCTACTTCTACTTGAGAACCAGCCAACATAAGCCTTACTAGGTCTCCTCTAACTTGTGTGATATAACCTACTTACTCCTCCTTGATCTGCTGGCTGAGCTGGCTTCCTTCTGGACTGCTAAACAAAATACAATTCAAGCTTTGAAATCAGTATCCCATCTCCAACTCAGACTGATACTAGACTGGTACTCCCTCCGTTCCAAAATAGATGACTCAACTTTGTACTACTAACTTTAAAAAAGTTAGTACAAAGTTGAGTCATCTATTTTGGAACGGAGGGAGTACTTGACAAGTAACCGACTCAGCCACCAGATCTCTGTTCATCCGCCAAATCAGCATGTCTTTGTCTCTGCACTCTTATAGTGCTTTCGCCAATAGGAGTCCGCACCACTTAACAAGCCTTTCCCACCTATAGTGGTCCAACCGACTAGGACCATTAAACAGTTTGCTGAAATGAAAACGAAACCACCTGATCCTGACATCCTGTTCATATTTAGTCATGTGAGAGTGGGCATTATGCAAGATTACTGATTAAGTTTACATATCAATTTACACTGTAGTTTTTTTTTGTTAAAACTGCACATTAAGGTGGAAACAGGGTCAGGTTCCATATGGCCATATGCTTGTGCCTGGTTTTATCTTTGATTTCTTTAGAACTTAAAAGCTACTTTTACTGGTCAGTAATGAATGGTCAAGTGACACATTTAGTGCATCACAATATACCGTTATTATTAATTTATCCCAAGCATCCTAATAACGTGGTTGAACTGAATACTTACTGATGCAGAAGTATCAACAGAACAAATTGTTTTCTCATTGACTATTATTTTTTTATCTTAGCAAATATCTCTAATTCTTCAGTGGAGATCCCTGTCTGTTATGAAAGTGGATCTGAAACTATATGCATTGCTAACTACATGTATAAATATTAAAGAGAATCCAATTTTATATCTTATTTTTATTAGCATCAGAATGTAGACTAATTTGCATCCTTGTGTTGCAGGGCAAATGTTGCTCTTTCAGTGCTGATGACAGCAGCAAGCACTTTTGCTGCAGCGGTAATGACTCACTTACACCAATTACTATATTCCAGCGGAGCCAAATAACCTTTTTTTTCTTCTCATAATGCAGTTCATGACTCCTCTCTTGACATCAAAACTGGCCGGGCAATACGTCGCAGTAGACCCTATGGGACTGTTTGTGTCGACATCTCAGGTGCTGACAGTTTCTGTATAATAACTGTTCAAGTTCCTTTAGGTCTGGCTAAGGTTGATATTATCTGAATGCAGGTTGTCCTAGCGCCCGTTCTCTTGGGTGCTCTGCTTAATCAGTACATGGGCCGTTTGGTTGAGCTGGTTTCTCCCTTGATGCCGTTCATTGCTGTGGCAACAGTGGCTGTTCTATGCGGCAATGCAATTGCACAGAATGCTTCGGCCATCCTAGCATCTGGCCTACAAGTGGTGCTATCGGTTATCTGCCTGCATGGATGTGGCTTCTTCTTTGGCTATGTGCTTTCAAGGATGCTCGGCATCGATATCGCTTCATCACGAACAATCTCGATCGAGGTTGGCATGCAGGTAATTTTCTGCTGCACGTTTTGTAAACAGGTTTTTACCATAGGGTGTGGCCCAGATACCCCACATTCCATTTATTTTATTATCAATGCAACCAAGGAAGCATGCAATCGATGCTTCACTCTTTTCTCCTGTGCAGTTTCATTCTGTGTAGTAAGTAGTTATTATCTTTTCCTTGTAGAAGTTTCAGTGTTTGTATAATACTGAATTTCTTGTGGACGCAGAACTCGGTGCTGGGTGTGGTTCTCGCGGGCAAGCACTTCGGCAGCCCTCTCACGGCGGTTCCGTGCGCGGTCTCGAGCATCTGCCACTCGGTGTATGGTAGCCTCTTGGCCGGGGTGTGGAGGTCCATGCCCCCGAATGACAAGCAGGGGGCATGATGGGTCAGACAGATAGATACTTCAGTAGTTGCGGGACTCGAGTCGTTCGGAACTATTTGTGCTTGTGAGAGAAATATTTGACCGTGAAAACAAGCCAGGAGCGTGCCTGAGTCTTCTTCATTTCTCTGCCAGCTTTCACTTCCCAAACGGCCATGCATAATTTGCTAACACATGTGCACACACACACAGGGACGGAGCCAGAATTTAGACATAGGGGGGGCGAAAGACAACAAGCAGAAAAATAGACATACCATACCATGTGGTTATCCCAAGCCTTAGCCTTGCATCTTCAACCTTTAACTCATTTGCTTTACCGTGACCTAGATCAGGTGTGCTCATTTGCTGGACTAGAATTGGTGCTATTTTTTGACTAGCTACTAGTTGACAGCAATAGGAACTTACAATCATACGGCCAGATTCAGGTTGTAAAACCAGTTCCATTGTAGAATGGATAAATTATTTCCCTATTCATTAATTCAAAAGTTTATCATCGATTAGTTCTTCAGGCCTTGTGATGGTAAAACAAAATTGCTACGCACATAAGCTAACTCCATCTAAACGCAGAAACTTTGTAAAATGTAATCTAGAAAAACGTTTAACAATACACATCAGCGAAGAAGACTAACCGCACAATATCCTTGGTCGGTCGATCGTCGCGGGGTCGTAGGGCGCAGGCTTATAGCCACACATCGCGGCGGCGATCAATTTTTGGTTGCAATCTTGTCGATTCGGTGCCAGTTTTCACATCCCGGGACTGCCCTAGACTTGCAGCTCTTCATTGCGTCCGGTCTGCCGGCAAGGCGGAAACATGTTCGTGGATCGGTGCCTGCCTGTCCCAGCTTCCCCTTCCCTTCGCCCCGTCTCTATGGAGATTGGAGGCGCGATGGAGAGATCTGATCACAGGAGCGGCTTGGAACGAAGAGGTTAGGGTCTAAGCGATATGTGCGAGACTGCGTGCGTAGTCCAACTCCCAAGTCGTGGCTGGGCGTCCTCCATGATGGGTTGGCCGCTGGCATTTTCCTTCATTTTGTGCATTTAGCAAATACATTGGGCTGTACATCAGTACATGGGCTGAGATGCTGATGCTTCACGTTAATTGCAAAGGGCTGAAGCCCATAGGGGGGGCAAAGCACGTTACGTACAGCTACGGAATCAAAAAAATTAGCGACTAACAGAACGCCATCAAGGGATGACACGACCGTTGGAGGGGGTCTCGCCCCCCCTCGTCCCCCCCTTAATCCGTCCCTGCACACACACACAGACAGACACCTATTTTGCTCACGCTTACGTAAACCAAGCAATAAACTCCTTATCGTCAGCGATGAGAGCACGGAGCGCAGTCAGGTACAATGTGAATAAAGGACAAGCAACCCAAGACCCAAGACCGACGTTCGCGAGCGAGATCGGTGGCCGATCGTAATGGTTTTATTGTGCTCTCATGGTCATGGGCAAGTTGGTCTGAAGGTGTTACGCTCAGTATATTTTTGGTAAGATAATAAATGAAGACATGTGAAGGAGAAATTTTGAGTTGCAAATGACCTTTCTGTGCAACGTATCTATTAAAAGTAAAAAAAAAAAGATGTATGTCTAAGCCCAGGTTCGAACTGGGGACCTTTAGTGTGTGAGACTAACGTGATAACCAACTACACCACCCAGACATGATGCTACTCAATGTCGATCTCGTTTATATATCCTTTTAAGATATACAATCTGGTGCAACCACTCAGACGATCTGTTTCTAAGCGTGTGTTCGGTAGGGTAAAGTTTTCAATCGAACCCACTTTTGTTTGTTTGGTAGAATGCATGGCTTCACTTGAGCTATTCTTATCTGATGCATAAAAGGGCCCTCATCCATCTCATCTCTCACCACACACAGGGTGCATGGAGGCAGCCATGCTGGCCCTGGCCATTTAAAATTTTAAATTTTGTTTAAATTTTTAAAAAATATTCAGAATTTCAAATTTTGTTCAAATTTTCAAAAAAAAAATCAGAATTTAAATTTTTGTTTAAAATGTTTAGAATTTTAAAATGTTTAAATTTTAAAAAATGTTCAGAATTTCAAAAAATCAATTTTGAAAAAATGTTTAAATTATCAATTAAAATGTTCAGAATTTCAGATTTTGTATTAATTTTTACAAAATATTCAAAATTTCAAATTTTGATTAAACTTTTCAAAAAAAATCAAAATGTCAAATATGTTCAATTTTTAAAAATACATTCAGAATTTCAAATTTTCAAAAAACAACATAAACACATGCAAGCTGCCAAACAAAGTCTCAGCTCAGTATATCTACACTCAACATGGATGAGAGAAGACAATTAGGCTAGGTCCATACATGCTACCAAACACACCCTAAAAGAGCCACCAGCCTACTGATGTACTCCCTCCGTCCGAAAAATACTTGTCCTCAAAATGGTTGTATCTAGACTTATTTTAGTTATAGATACATTCATTTTATCCATTTTGAGGACAAGTATTTCCGGACAGAGGGAGTACTATTTACTATCTGATTCTAATTGCTAGCTTATTAACTGCGTGTTTTGCTTCATTGTAGTTTCCTTTAGAGAATACAAATTTTGGCAAAGGTGACCATGGTATAGGACTTTCGCAAAGAGAAAAAAACATGTTACAGGAGATTGACTTCGGTGTCATTGAGGTCGGTTGGCATCATGAATGAGGAAAATAATATGGAGCAGGGGTACTATCCAGGCGCAACTAGGGCACCCTTTCAACTGGGGCAGTGCAAGGATGTGCACTTCCCCCGGATACACCGCGGAGTTACATTAGGAAAGATAGATGACCCACACGAGCGGGCTAAAATATGCATTGCGACATTATTTTTTTCTTTTTGAAAAACTCCACCATGTATTAATTGACTTAAAACGTTCGTGCAATTCATTACAAAATTTGCCATAGAATTACAAAAATTCAATAGACCTATTATCAAAACAAAACATTGCAATCTTGTGAGCCACTATATTGGCCCTCCTTTTGATCTTGGATATCTGTAACTTCACCGGTAGCTTCGAGACGTTGACCGCCTCCTTCTTTAGGTCAACACAAGGGGTGACCTGTCAAAACAATCTCTTCCAAAAGCAGAAGACACAGGGGAACAATCAGTTTTCAAAATGATGGGCGTGTCGAGAGTGATACGGATATACATGCCAGATAGGGCCGCTCTAAGTTCCGCTTACTCGACGCTAAGCAAGCTCCAATATGATTCCAAGAGGAGATAATATCTGTGCTTGTGAGATAAATATTTGACCATGAAAACCAAGTCAGCAACGTGCCTGCCCCTTGTTCATTTCTTTGCCAGTTTTCACTTCCCAACTGACCATTGGTTTCCACTTCTACTGCTTTTTGTGCCTCGGTTATGTTGCAGGGTAAAGGAATAGGTGTACAACGCTGCCAACACCTTGCATAATTTGCTAACATATCTTCATAATTTTTTGCTCACGCTTAAGTAAACCAAACAATAAATTCTTGAGCGATCGGAGCACGGAGCTTGGCTACAATATGTCTACCATGGCCTTGATCTTGGGAATCACCGTACCGACTGGAGAACGATTAACCGTCGGAGGGTTAACTCTCTGAATAATGGTTTTCGTTCCACATTTGGCTCTCATGGGAAAGTTGGTCTGTCTGAAGGTGTTACGCTCAGTATATTTGGTAAGATAATAAATCAAGACATGTGAAGGAAAAAAGTTGAGTTGCCAAGGACCTTTTTTGTGCAACGTATCTAATCTAAAAGTAACAAAAAAAAACAGAAAAAAAAGCTGAATGTCTAAGCCCAGGTTCGAACTGGGGACCTTTAGTGTGTGAGACTAACATGATAACCAACTACACCACCCAGACATCATGCTACTGAATGTCGAGCTCGCCTACATATCTGGTGCAAGCACTCGCACGATCTGTAAGGCAATTTTTGGCAAGGTGACCATGTTACAGGACATTTGCAAAAAAAAAAAAGGACCATGGTATAGGAAATTGACTTCGGTGTCATTAGGTCGGTTGGCCTCACGAACGAGGATTATAATATGGAGTAGGGGTACTAACTATCTGGCCACAACTGAGGCATTCTCCCCGCCCCGGATACACCGCGGAGTAGGGGTACTAACTATCTGGCCACAACTGAGGCATTCTCCCCGCCCCGGATACACCGCGGAGTAGGGGCGCTATCCAGACACACTCAACTGGGGCATTCTTATTTGAAAGGGTGTGCACTGCCCCTGTACACTAGGGAAGATAGATAACTCGGGCGAACGAGTTATAATATGAGCCACGACATTCGACATACGATAAACATGACTAAAGCTCCTAGAAGAGAAACCGTATGCCATGGCATGGATGTTGGCAATCATCGTAAGAGTGGAGTGGAGAACGATCGACTGCAAGGCCCAAGAGTTAACTTTCTGAATCATTTACAAGCAATTTGAGAGAAAGATGGCCTTCTGAAATGGATAAGAATGTGAGAGGACCTTGTGGCAGAGCGCAAGCGAATGCCTCGGCTAGATCTGGCGTGGTAACCTCACTCATGCCCCCTTGGCAAGCCTGGATGTAACTTTTACTTTTAGTGTTATTCACACTGTCTTGACAGATGATGAATAAATTAGAAGTTTTTTTCTCGCAAAAAAACCTAGGATAGGTAAAAGGTAAGGTAAGGCGCCATGATCGATTTACTGGCCGATCGACAGTTAGACGTTCGAATCCTGGCGCCTGGCCCGACATCGACGCAAAGTAGGGAACCGGGCGCTTGAGTGTTTTTCTCTTCTGCAGTGTGAGATAAAGCGTCAAGGGCGGAGGCAGGTCTTTTTAGAGGCCATCGTTAGCATCTGCGGTTGGAGCATGAGAAGCTAAGGTGTTTTTTCTTAATTCTACAACATTTATTGTAATCTTTTTGCGAGAAACTTTCAATTTATTTATCTTGAATCATGACAGTGCAAGAATAATAAAGATAATAAAAAGATACAACCATGTCCTTGGACCAACTAGCGACGACTACAAGTACTGCAGCGAGCCGAAGGCATGTCGAAGGCGCGCTGCCGTCATCGCCCCTTCCTCACTGTAGCTGACAAACCTTGTCGTAGTAGATCGTCGTGCTAAGTCCTCATAGAACCAGCGCACCAGAGCAGCAATCATCGTTGATGAAGAAAATCGTAGATCAGAAGGATCAAAACTGTAAACACTCAAACGAAGATGAGCGAAGACCAGATGAAACAGATCCACCGAAGGCCAACATCGACCGAATCTCGTAAGATTTGATGGAGACACACCTCCACACGCCCTCCGACGATGCTAGACGCACCGTCGGTATGACAATAGAACGTGGAAGACATTATTTCTACCAAGGAACATCGCCGCCATCACACAACCTCAACCAAAGACGCCGAATCTAACAAGAACGGGAATTAGGTCCCTCTCGCAGGTGGGAGACCGAGATCCTCTGTGCCCCCATGGCCCAAAGGCTATCGGAGATGGGGCGGACCGGTGGCTTGGCTAAGCGCGTGTAGAAGCGTCCCGTTGAAGAGTTCAAGGTTCAATTCCAGTGAGCCATATGAGTTTGGGTTTATTTTAGACTTTTCTCTCGGTACCGATTTATGATAGTAGTACCCCACCGTGAGGGGTTTAAACACACCATTGATCATGCAGTCCAACTGTTCAGACGGTCCTTGGATGCTGGCGCGCGTGCGTGAATTGGGACGGGAGAGGAAAGGAGTCGGGTGCAGTGGTTCAATGCACGGCAGGAACCGCGCGACGAGGAATCCAGAAGCAGACAGGAGGACCAAGTCATCTCCCTCCCGGTGGGCCCATCGAAGCTCATTCCTTTCCCCCGGTCCAATTCGGCAGCCGGCGACCCCTCCCTCTCCCGAAGATTCCTCCCACTAACACTATTCACGAATTTGTTTATTTATTTACATTTATACACCCCGGTGAATGGCGACCGCCCGGCCCCAGATGCCGCCCCCGCCGGCTCGCCTTTACATGCCATGCCGTGAACCCGCAGCGATCCGTCGCCCCTTCGTCTCCCGCACGACACAGAGCTAGCCACTAGGCAGGCGGGCGGGCGGCCATGAGCGCAAAGGACAACCATAAGCAGCAGCAGCAGCGTGCCGTGGCGCGGATGGTGGCGGCGGCCATGTCGACTCCGTGCTCCATCAAGCCCCTGCTCGTCGCCATCCCCCTCGCCCTCGGCTTCGCGCTCGGCATCGTGGCGACCCTGTCCCTGATGGGCTCCACGGCGTCGTCGGCTCTACCAGGTGCCGCCCTCGAGCTCTTCTTCCCGTCGCCCCCCGTCAACGTGTCCACCGAGGTGCGCCGCCGGCAGCCACCGCGGCCGGCGCAAGTGCACCCACAGGCGGCACCGGCCGTCTCGCCGCCGGTGGCTCATGCAGGCATTAGAAGGCATGCGGGTCCGCCGCCAGTACAACGACGACAGGCGGCACCAGCAACCGGTGTCTCGTCTCCGCCGTCGCCGCCGGTGGTTGATGCCGGCAGTGCCAACAAGCGTGCGGCTATGCCTGTGAATGTGACCACTACTAATGAGGGTGGCGAGCGGGCGGTGGTCGACGACGACGACCGGCTGATGGCGCTGGCGGCGGCGGCGCCGAGGACGGTGCGCGCGGCGGCGGGGTGCGCGCCCAAGGTGGCGTTCCTGTTCCTGGCCAAGTGGGACCTGCCGATGGCGCCGCTGTGGGAGCGCTTCTTCGAGGGCCACCGCGGGCTATACTCCGTCTACGTCCACACCGACCCGGCCTTCAACGCCTCCGCCGCCGCCGCCCCGGACAGCGGCTCCGCCTTACACCGCCGACACATTCCCAGCAAGGTACGTTACGCATTGTATTAATTGCTTGCTTGTGCATACGTGCACACAATCATGACGATCACACGCCCACTGGATGGCATTTGGCATAGCTAGCTAGCTTATTTTCCAAAGCATTGACGCGACTCTCACATGGCGGGCTTTCAAAAAGCATGTGCATGCATGCATGCATGCACAGCTTGACCTTTCAATCAGCAGTCCTGATTTCACACGGAAAGTGGAGCGAGACGTCTCGTTTTCGACGACGAGATCGATCGATCGAGTGTCGTCGTTTTCCTTGGAGAAGGATAGGAAAAATGGAAAATCCATCTGAGGCAGCTAGTAGGTGTCAGGGGACCATGGTTAACTTAAACTGGTCGTACTAGTACTAGTACCACTGTGGATGCTCCGTCCTGTCTTGGCTCCATCGACGCCATCACATGGGAGGCTCGGAGTCCCACACGCGGCGCGGGATCGCGCGGTTCATCCGAAGAAACTGGAAAACAACCAAGAAACTGGAAAACGACGGTTTTTTTTTTTAGATCAGAAAACGACGCTTTGGTTTCTGTCCACTCTATGATTTCAAGTTACACGCTGCTTGCCTCCTTGACCTTTTTTTTTCTACTAGAAAACCGGGTTTTTTTTTCTATTTTTTTTGAGGGGAAGTTTTTTTTCTACTTGAGGATGGAAAATGCACCTCTTTTTTTTTGACATTATATCACGTTAATTTTTTTTGACGAAATCACCGTGAGCGCCTCGCTTTCTTGTATCTTCCTTGATTTGCATACACCACGGTCGTGATGGTTAATATTCATTTTACTACCCAAGCTAAAACTGTGTCTGCCGCTTTGCTTAATTATCTCGTTAGCTCCCAAAACGCCTCCACCCATCACGTGCACGATGGACGTGCCTCGGGCGCTTCGTCGGCGGACCTCGATCACCTAGCTAGCCAACAACAACAACAACGACACGTAAAGCACCACGCAGCTGCCTCATGGCACTCACGTGGGCCGGCCTTCCTCGCCATCAACCTCTCCGACAACCCCACAGTTGCACAGACAGAGCCACTTGGACGGAGGGACGGACATTTCTAATACTCCTAGTATATTTTTCGACAAGTTTCTTTCGCTTGTTCTCTGATGAGAACAATTTTTCTTAAGTTTTCAATGTGCACATGTCGCAATGCTACATTGGTTCCACAGTGGCCCATGCAATACGACTCGATCATTTATGTAAACGAAGCCAACATTTTAGGGAAGTGAGTGGTCGTTGTCCCGGTGCTCTCCATGGAAGTCGAAGCCATACCTTTCTTGCATGGCATGCCTCGTGATCATCGATCGACCCTCCCTATTGCCAACCTCCCCCACCCTCACCCCACTCGGCATGCATCTCCACCACACAGCGCACCGGCTTCCTCACGGCAGTTCACGCTGGCCTTCCGAGTTGTCATCAGGCAAGAGCTCATCAAAGGTGAAACTGGAAGGCGATTGGTCGATCGACAATCTATTTTTTTTGCGGGGAATTAAGGAGCTTTTTATTCATACGATGATCCACCGGCCACATCAGCCATAAGGCTGGTGACCAGGAATCCGGGGGGAGTCCATCCAACACTCTGTCACCTCCAATGTGCATGCAAGTTTTGCACAAAGGTGGGCAGGGACATTGGCATGTCTCCTTACATGAAGAATGTCAAGATAAGTAAACTGAGCAACAAGCTCCTCAATATCTAAAAATAACGGCGCTATTACAGAGCGCGAATTCTGGCGCGATTTCCAAAGGTTGACCACTTTTAAACAATTTGTTTTAATTTCAACCCGCGTAAAACCACGAAGCATTACCACCACCACACCCTCACGCACCGCAGTTGCCTTTGATCGATCGACAATCTAGCTATGTGTGACATACAAACCAGCGCGCGCTATTGCACGTACACACGATAGATTGCGGCCGACGCATGCACGAATCACGATCACAGCGCCAATAGTGAGGCTGCACACATGAGGCAATTGTTTTTTCTTTTCTTAGCTGATGCTATCGTTTGCAGATAGGTCGTGCGCAAAAGTGTCGTGTGTGAAGCAATTTCGCATACAAAACTTGTACTCCCTCCGTCCAGAAATACTTGTCGGAGGAATGAATGTATCTAGACATATTTTAGTTTTGGATACATCCATTTTTATGCATTTCTCCGACGAGTATTTCCGGACGGAGGGAGTAGTTAACATGCAAACCTAGACGCATAGCATGGATCTCGAGAGGAAACATCTTGGGCACTTTACGTATGGGGACAGTGACCATGCATACGTACTACCCTTTTTCCAGTAAATCTTTCCTGAAAGAAAAGAATATCTTGTGCACTTTGCGTATGCATGCATGTCTTGGGCCTTGAGGATCGTCCTAATTAATTACTCTCATCCCCTGTCGCTCACGTATGCATGTGTACACGGCACACGGGGCCTAGAGAATCACCTGAATTTTGTACGATAAATGTTCAAAGGGGTTACAACATAGAACTATGTTGGACCTATACACCGTCCACACTATGAAAAAATTACTTTGTTTTTCACGTGAATATGCCAGTAAAATCTTTTTAAAATATTACTACAAATATTTTGGTATTGATCTCACATGTTGAAACATGGCAACAAAGTTTGATTGCGTGTATTCTCAGACATCATATAGTAGATACAAATGGTATTTTTTAAAAAGAGCTTCCTCTTCTATTTCTTTTAACTGAAACCACTGCCTTTTTTGTGTGTGACTAACCTGAAACCAATGCCCCCTCCCCCCGCGCAAAAAAAGTACATTGCCACACAAAAAACTGTTTGCGTACAGAACCAGAAAAATAGAACCACTAAATTAGCTAAAAATTACAAGAGTCATACATCATACCTTTAAAAAAAGAGAGTCACACATCATTGAGTGTATGAAGTTATTTTGACTACAGATCATCATCGTATCATGATATATTGTTAAAGAGAGCTTATAGTATTTATAATCATACAATTTCATTAAACATGCTGCCATTGTTACACAAACAGGAGGTAAAATGGGGCCACATAAGCATGGTGGAAGCCGAACGACGTCTCTTGGCGCATGCACTGTTGGACCACTCCAACGCCCGCTTCATCCTCCTATCAGAGTCACACGTCCCACTCTTCGACTTCCCCACCGTCTACTCCTACCTCATCAACTCCACCAAGGTGTACATGGAGTCCTATGATGAGCTGGGCGGGACGGGCCGGGGCCGATACAAGCGTGGCATGGCACCCACTATCATCCCTTGGCAGTGGCGCAAGGGCTCACAGTGGTTCGAGATGGACCGTGCCCTTGCCGTCGACGTCGTTGCTGACGACGTCTACTTCCCGGTCTTCAAAAAGTTTTGCAAGCGCAATTGCTACGCCGACGAGCACTACCTTCCGACGTTCCTCCACATCCGGCACCCTGAGGCGGCCGCCGGACGAACCGTGACGTGGGTTGACTGGTCCCATGGCGGCCCCCACCCGTCGAGGTTCACGAGGATGGAGGTCACGGTGGATTTCCTGCAGTGGCTTAGGGGCGGGACGACATGTGAGTACAATGGGAGGACCACCACCGTCTGCTTCTTGTTCGCGAGGAAGTTCCTGCCCAACTCGCTCACCCGCTTCTTGAGATTCGCACCGAAGGTGATGGGCTTTGGCTGAAGGATCGATGCATATACGGGATTAGACAAAGAACAATTCAACTTTTAAATTCTAAGTAGGATACATTATCACACAATTCTTTGACTAATGTTCACGTTTCTGTAAAGCAGCTCTCTATACTATGTATACTTAAGGATATACGTTCATTTTCTCTAATCCGTCCTTTTAGAATTCATTTTGTAATAGCCAATGTACATAACCGTCTCCATGAATTTGGGCCCTCGGGCAAAATGTAAAGTGGGCTCTGAAATTTGAAAAAATTCATATGACTATAAATCATACCCTCTTAATAACATAACTTCAAAATGTGTTACTTCATACAATATTTAGCAATATATCAAATATTCATGCTAAATTAGTAAAGGTCAGTACTAAACCAATAAATTGACCTCCTGTTTTACCGGAAAACACAATCCGTCTAGTATTTCTGGAAATGAAATCTTCAATTATAAGTTTATAACTCTGTAATTAATCTTCTCCCACACATCATTTTCACGTGCTATTGTCACCAATCCATTGAGTATTTCTTATAGGTGACTAGGTATCTGCCCGTGCGTTGCAACGGGGCAAACATGTTTCAACACCAGTTCTATCTTTGATTATTCTGTAAGTGTCGACATATTTGTATTCCCCCATCCGCCTCTTTGATTATTCTGTACGGATTCCCAGTGCAGAAATTCTCTATATGATGTTGCGTCCTATATTTTTCACATATAATGAAACATACAAATGTGGAAAGACATCAAAAAGGGAATGAACAAACCTTCGGTCCAAAAATACAGATAGAGGAAAATAGCAGTCCCAAACAAATAAACTGTTGCTCAAGATCCTAATAGACATTAAAACTGTGCAACTTTCCAACCCTGTTTGGCAATCAGCATTCCCAGCCATCAAATCGTCAATAACATTGCAATTCCTTGCAATGAGCAATTAACAAAACAAAACATCACCAAAACTGTGCCGCATAAAAACAATAACAACCAAAAAAAATCTTCAAAAGAACATATCCTCCGTTCTAAATACCAATCAAAACCCATAGTAGTCTGGAAGATCATATTCTCTATCCTATATGACATTCTTGTAAATATTAATTTGTACTCCCAATCGACCGTCTCTTATAAATGCAGATACACTTATACCTAATATAATGGCACAAAGTTGCAAATCCAACAAATTCACTTGAATGTAAACAACGTTTGCATATTATATATAAAAACTATGCTCCCGAAAAACAATGCTATTTGTTAATAGTGGATGCCCGACTGTGCAACAGAGGACGCCTCCGGCCATCTCCTTTATTGGCATGTTTGTCGTAGAGCCGAGCTGCTCTACCGCGTGGCCGCACAAAGTCATTAACATATCCCCATGTTTTGTTGGAGAGTTAGCATTGAATGGATTTGGTTCTCCCATCTTATAAAAGGAACGGCCAGATTGCCTCTCACCAGAACGAGCGTTCGCTCATTGCCGTCGCCCAAGAATCTTCTGATCTGCCTAGCCGCCGATGCTGCTGCTCCGCTCCTCCCAGTTGGCTTTGTCGCCATCACCAAGGTCCATCTGGGCACTGCTCCGGTCCTGCATGGATTAATTCGAACAATAATGCCAGCTACAATCATACCACTGAAACGATCAAAGTGCAAAATCACTTCCCGCCGAGTATCACCATGCAAATAAAACATTGGCAGTTTATAACATAACACAGTCTGCATCGTAATTGCCAAATTAACACTTTATAGTCTGCCACAAAAAGTGAAAGACTTTTGGTGCTGCTGTGGCATTTCTTTATCTGAACAACAAACCAAATTTACCTGCCCAACCAAAGACCAAGTCTGACCAGCAACTCTCTTGCGACGCGACGGTGCGGCCTACAGCCGCTACTTTCACCCTGCCCAGTGCGGCGCCTCACTCGGGACGGAACAACTTATTTTCCATGAATTCGTCGAACGGGATCCATGCCGCATCGTCCGGCCGGCCATCCCAGAACGGTGACGCGGCGCCATCGCTTGTCTGCATCGTGGCCCTGCCGTTCTTTAGATCGGACCTCGGACACCAACGCCACCATGACCGTGGCTCCCGTCCAGGCCTTCCCAGCATAACTCTGATGCGATCACGGCAAGCAACGTGCTCTCAGCCGGCGCCCTTCCTCTGGATCCAGATCAAGTAGGGGACAGGGATCTGCCCTTCCTCTGGATCCAGATCAAGTAGGGGACAGGGATCTGGCATCAGGTGGTTCGAGACAGATGCGTAGACACCAAAATAAGAACCGTAGAGCAGGGTCTAGGATAAGAGATCAAC
>NC_041381.1:660128172-660133506 GCF_002162155.2 Triticum dicoccoides
GAGAGAGAGAGAGAGAGAGAGAGAGAGAGAGAGAGGATCGGGAAGGGTGTTGGGTGCGGAAGTCACGGAAGGAAAACCCTTTGTTGAACCGAACGTGGGAGTAGGGGCTTGACGAAGAGCTGCGACGACATAAGATGGGAGACGAGGTAAGCCATGGTGATAGTCAAAGAAGGAAGAATATTGATCACGGTTTCAATGAAAGAAGGAAGGAGAGATTGATCACCGTTTGTTTGAAAGAAGGAAGGTGATTGAATGAATTGATTGCCATGCATGAATTAATTGCGTTTGAATTAATTGTGGCTGGTTACCTTATGTGAAATTATTGCGTTTGGAATGATTGCCTCTGGTTACCTTATGTGATTGATTGCCTGTTGTTTGTCCGGCAAAGGAAGAAAACTGCGAGGGAGAAAACTGGGACGGGGAAAAGAAAATCGGGGGGTGAGGGGGTCGTACGAGAGGCTGGACGAAGGAGGGAACGTAAGAGGGGAAACGGAACACTACGTTTCTTTTAGATAGTAGAGATTTGTCCCACATACAAACGCGAGACTCAATTGAACAACATATAAATCGTAGTTTTGAAAACATCAAAGGTGTGTCTGCGCTAATAACATGACAGTATTTTTCTCTCGAAATCTTGAGCTTACGCACCTCTGTCCAGTTCGAGGTCTCGGCATGTTTCTTGTGGAGCTATGTTCAGTGTATATTTGCGATTTCAGCAAGAACTAGCAAGAGATCCACTTAAAGGAAAATCTGTTTTGCTTGACGGCCCACTTCCAAAGAAAAGTCAGGCTGGTCATTGACGACTTCGTCAGGTCTCATGACCTGACAAAGTAGTGAATCTTTGTACTTCTGGTGTGATTAATACTCCCTCCGTCCCAAAATAAGTCACTCAACTTTGTACTAACTTTAATACAAAGTTAGTAGAAAGTTGAGTCACTTATTTTCGGACGGAGGGAGTACATTCCAGTCAAAAAAAACAAGACAGTGTTTTTCATTATCTAACAAGAATTACATAATGCAATTTCGTAACAAAACCGACACAAAACCGAAATTGGCAGAGGGTGGACGACAGCTAAAACTAACATGAAACAAAAGTTATGGTTTCTTTTGCTGCTCTATCTACAGATTGCTAGGAAGCACCCAGAATGCTCTATCTGACACCGCCGGAGCTTCATCAAGTTTCTGCAACTCTGTGCTTCCATCCTTCACGTTAAAGACCTGCAATGTTTTCCGGTGACGGTCCGGGAAGTAGACGCAATCCTGTCGCAAACCACACCTGCCGTCGCCGGAGAACGAGGCACCAAATTCATAGATGGACAGGAGGAACGTGCAGCCGCCGAGGTGGTCCACTGCGCACCATTGTCGCTTCGAGAAATCCATCCTGTGCACGGTGGCGCCATGGTACGGCTCCGAGGCATTGACGCCCAACAGGCGTACCATATAGAGCTGGTCGCGAGATTCCACCAAGAAAACTTTCGCGTGACACTCACCAATGGTATCCTCGACGGCGATCGAGCCGAATACCGGAGCAGCAAGGCCGCCGCAGAAGTCGATCACGTCGAGACTGGTCGTCGTGCTGTTGAAGTAGAACTTGCCCCGGCACGCCGTGATCGGGCATATCACCACCTTCTCCTCCGGCGGATCCCAGTCCGGAAGAGCCATGGTTCCTATGTCATACTCATACTTCTCCCACTGGCTATCCCCGACGTGACAGAACCATATGAGGGGGGCGTCGGGCTGGGCCAGGAGCACGACGCAGCCGGGAGCCGTGGGCTTGTCGGAGAGCAGGCAGTTGCACTGGATTAGCAGGTCGTCGTCGACGTCGAGTCCCAGGGGCGGGAGCTCGATCTTGAGGCGGGTCTGGGAGCTCCAGAGGAAAATGGACAGGGAGATGGGGTCCCGGGCCAGCATGAAGCCACGGGCAGTCGGGCAGATGATCATGTTCTCCAGCGCGCCGATGTCGCCGCCGGCGACCATGGGCTTCTTGTCCGACAAGCTGAAGAGCACCGTGGATCGATCATCCACGCTGTGGAAGGCGAGGCACGGCAGCGGCATCGGACTCGTCGACATCGGCGCGATTCAAAGATGTGTATCGCCCGGTGGGTTAAATAGATCGAGTTTGGAAAATCCCGTACGTGAGAGAGAGGAGGTTGGATACGAATCATGATCGAGATGGAAATAGGAATTCAAGTCGGCCACGCCAATCCCCCTAGCCTCCCAAGCGTGATGATGTGTTTCAGCCGGTACACAATGCATGGCCGGGTCAATTTTGGCCCATGGGCCTAAGCAGGAGCAAGCACACCGTGGACTAAACCACAATAAACGGGCCAATGGCCCACTTCAGCGCTCTCTCTCTCTCTCTCTCTCTCTCTCGGGAAACTCTTGCTTTCAACCGGCTGATCTCTCTCTCCAGGGACGGATTAAGGGGGGGACGAGGGGGGGCGAGACCCCCTCCAACGGTCGTGTCATCCCTTGATGGCGTTCTGTTAGTCGCTAATTTTTTTGATTCCGTAGCTGTACGTAACGTGCTTTGCCCCCCCTATGGGCTTCAGCCCTTTGCAATTAACGTGAAGCATCAGCATCTCAGCCCATGTACTGATGTACAGCCCAATGTATTTGCTAAATGCACAAAATGAAGGAAAATGCCAGCGGCCAACCCATCATGGAGGACGCCCAGCCACGACTTGGGAGTTGGACTACGCACGCAGTCTCGCACATATCGCTTAGACCCTAACCTCTTCGTTCCAAGCCGCTCCTGTGATCAGATCTCTCCATCGCGCCTCCAATCTCCATAGAGACGGGGCGAAGGGAAGGGGAAGCTGGGACAGGCAGGCACCGATCCACGAACATGTTTCCGCCTTGCCGGCAGACCGGACGCAATGAAGAGCTGCAAGTCTAGGGCAGTCCCGGGATGTGAAAACTGGCACCGAATCGACAAGATTGCAACCAAAAATTGATCGCCGCCGCGATGTGTGGCTATAAGCCTGCGCCCTACGACCCCGCGACGATCGACCGACCAAGGATATTGTGCGGTTAGTCTTCTTCGCTGATGTGTATTGTTAAACGTTTTTCTAGATTACATTTTACAAAGTTTCTGCGTTTAGATGGAGTTAGCTTATGTGCGTAGCAATTTTGTTTTACCATCACAAGGCCTGAAGAACTAATCGATGATAAACTTTTGAATTAATGAATAGGGAAATAATTTATCCATTCTACAATGGAACTGGTTTTACAACCTGAATCTGGCCGTATGATTGTAAGTTCCTATTGCTGTCAACTAGTAGCTAGTCAAAAAATAGCACCAATTCTAGTCCAGCAAATGAGCACACCTGATCTAGGTCACGGTAAAGCAAATGAGTTAAAGGTTGAAGATGCAAGGCTAAGGCTTGGGATAACCACATGGTATGGTATGTCTATTTTTCTGCTTGTTGTCTTTCGCCCCCCCTATGTCTAAATTCTGGCTCCGTCCCTGTCTCTCTCTCCCACAAATCGTTTCCTACGTTTGACACGTGCCACCTAACGACCGAGACGGCACCCCGTTTGCCTTGCTATTGCGGTGGTGGAGGCGGCGAGGCAAGGACACGGTGATGCCAGTTGACGGTCGCTGGCGCGGAGACGCCAGCTGTGGATGCGGGGACTCAGGGCAGGACGCCGGCCATGGGTACAGGAACTCGGAGAGGATGGTGCGGAAGCAGGGGATAGCCGAGGAAGGTGATGTGCAAGGGGAGGATAAGGGATATTTTCGTCAAGAGTGGGGCAAAGAAGCAAACACGCACTACGATTTGGAATTTTGCCAAAAAATTATGCGCATTACATTTCGGAATGGAGGGAATATTACAGTTTCATCCAAAGAACTAACAATAATCTATTACAATTACCATTTCATGGTGCGATGCGATCATGTTAGGCATTGTTGCTTCTTAACATTATTGCACTGTGGTTCCAGGTGTTTGAGATCAATGGATCCCTTTATGTTATTCAAGTAAAAGGGGTCATCTGGAGATTGGTCCCTATACAGATGAGGTTGTTGTGCATCTTCCCTTGTTGAGTCTTTCAAATTAAAATTTTAACATCCCTTTCTTTTCACTCAGAATAGTGAATATATAATATATAATGTATGACATTCTTGCTGCAGGCGTGTCCTGTGTTAAATGATCTTACACTATTTGGGAATATGCAAGAGCGAGCAAGTTTACATGACACCAAACCATTCTAAGAAAAGTCACAAAAAATGGAGAAAAAGAGCAAGCTTAGCAAGAAGAGGCGGTGAGAGGAGACACGTGAGAATGAGAGGAGGAACAAGAGGTTCAAAGCATATAACCATGTTAGAGCTGATGGTAGCAGAGGACGACATAGAGGGGGATTTGTCTCCGTACTATAATTCAATCAAACCATGGTACAAGCATGAGATTTTTTTTCCAGCATGGAAAGCATTAGATATGAGCTCACTTCAATTACTTTTATAATTTGTTCATGCACAAACACTTCCCTTACGAATAGTTTTTTCGTTCGATAACAATGCACATGTAGCTTCAGTGCCTATATATTTTTTCGGTGTTCCATGGCAACGTACGGGCATTATAGTAATGGATATAGAATGCAAATCTTCATTTCCTGTTATGTTAGGAAGTCCATTCTTAATAACGATTGGTGCTATAATTGACATAAAATAAGGAAATATTGAGTTACAATTCCCAATGAGGAAAGGGGTAGGATTTTCCAATGAGAGAATCAAATTACCTTATGAAACTATTATGAAAGCCACTTACTCCTTGATTGTTTTAGACGAGAAAACTTAAAACTATCCTAAAACCATTCTGCCTAGCTAAAAGGCATTAAATAAAAGCGCTTATGGGAAGCAACACATATTTAGTGAATGGTTATAAAGTCGTAATCATTTAGAAGTCTTTTTTAGTACAAATTTAGCTATGCATATTTTGTGCAACACAGATACCATATTATTTGACTAACTGAGTCCTACACCTTCTTTTTTGAGTTGGAAGGAGTATTATTTTTGCCAAGAAGGCGACACCCATTTTTTCAGCCATGTAGAGATTCCAACATCCAACATAGTAGAAATAGTAGAACACAACAAACATACCTCTAAAAGAAGAGCTGTAACTCATGACATTCTGCAGTGTTTAGTGTTGGCAAATCATGGCTACAACCGTACTACTTAGAAACCCGGAATCGAAGCTTCAACATCCTTTCTATGTGTAGTTAACCTAAAATATATCGGTACCTAATATGCTTTATCGGACACCGGAGCTCCACCAAGTTTGTACAATTATGTCTTCCATGCTTTACATTGAAGACATGCAAGATTTTTTGGGG
>NC_041381.1:660133716-660151126 GCF_002162155.2 Triticum dicoccoides
GGGAAATAGAAGTAATTATGTCGCAAACCACACCTGTCGCCGAAAAATCGAGGGGCCAAATCCATACAATAATAAGGGGGGCGTGTAGCTGCCAAGGTCGTCCACTGCACCATGTCACTTTGAGAAATTCATCATGCGAATGGTGGCACCGTGGTACGTTTCCCTCATATATACATCACCTCCATGTCACCACCCTCGTTGACCCCTTCTTTGTTCCCATATACTCTTTCTGAGATAAAAAAAACTATCATTTTATCTGTTTCTCAAAGGCAGACAAGGTTATTCGTCCTACATTTTCATCCACATCATGAGTGTTCAAGTGCTCCGAAAGGAGATGCCAAGTCGTAGTGTGTGATGTCTCATGGTTGTGCGACACCTTGGCAACAAGGTACTCTCTAGCACATCCGGATACTACCTATCTGATAGATTCACTTGGACATTATCAAGGGAAGCACATCATGCTCTCCAATTTGTATATTTTTGGGTAACTACCAATATATGATGACAATACATGAAAATGATAGGATATGACAAACCTACATTAATAAAACGCCAACGGAGGTATGTGCATACCAGGGGGCATATCCCCCCCCCCCCACGGGGCCTTTGTGCATGGTGTGGTAGAAGAGGAGCATAGATCAATTGCTTCATGTAGTTATATGTTCACTGACCTTTGTGTTGTCATGGTTGAACATGAACTCAAAACTATATGGATTGCGTCCGTCACGGTGCTCTTGCTCTGTGTGGGTGCCAGGCAACCTCACAGAGCTAAACATTGATGGAGCACTCATGCTTGAGCCGAGTGCAATAGAATAAAACCGGACAGTAAAATAAACCGCAACATGGCACCCAGTCAACACCAAAATTGGGGAAATACTAAATGGGTAAAATATGGCATACGTTTCCTTAGATGGGGTATAAATTGAGAATGTTCGCTGAATGGGGTAATATCTGTCACAAACGTGGAAATTGAGGGTAAAAATTGGAATGAACTCCAAAAAAGTACATTTATTTTATAATGTTTTTTTGCATGAATTGCCAAATGTACTTGTATATAAAATAAATGTCTACTTAACTCCTGAAAATCATTTCAAACAAAAAAACATTATGTCAGGAGGAAATCATTTTTATATGTTTCACCTCGTTTTGGAATTTTCTGATGTATATCAAATAAAATCTTCACGTATGCTGAAAACAATCAACTTTTGAAAATGTCCCATAGATTATTTTTTTTGGAGTAGTATATTATTTATCCATAGAATATGTTCACATTAATCATTAAAAACGTTTTGTACCAAAAAAAACTTCTGCACTGACAAAGATGCTGAATAACTTATTTTATTTCTCATCATTCAAGAGAAATTGGTATAAAAAGAGTTGCATGGACAGGTAAAGAAAAAGAACATCTCTTAATTACATGGATATATCCTTTTCAAAAAATTACATGGATATATTCTTGTAAGATGACAGCAACATAAAACCCGCAAAAGCTAGAAAAGGACAGCAACAAATTATATATTAGAACTAAAAAAGAAATATAAGACGAAAATGGTAGTAAAAAGGAACGGAGAATGTGCACCATTACTTACGCTTTGGGCAAACGTGGCCAGATTAATTAGCGACGCTGGTACTTGCAAGGTACTGTATGTGTGGCAGTATACCCGCTGGCGTGCACATTCGGCACAGGTTCATCATGCACCAGTTCGTTTTCAAAATCGGACATGTCTCCTGCCAGCTCGTTCCACCAGTTCATTCGGTACTGTATGTGCGGCTGATTCGTGGCACCACCCGCCTCGGCTGCGACAACCGCTGGCCTGCCACGCGCGGCGGCGCATTTTCAGGTGTTGGGCCAGCGGAGATCGTTATGGTAGGAAGATGGAATCAATGGATACATTACTCAGACTAGTTTGTGATGGACTGCTTCCATTCATTCAGATGAAGTGGAGATAGTGAAGGATGCCGCCGAGACCGCGGCGGAGGTCGGGGAGGAGGTGGCCGCGGCGGCCGAGAAGGTGTCGTCCAGATGACCGGGCATCTGCCGGAGGATGGCAGGCTGAGACATACCTCCAAGGAAGTCGCGGAGGAGGCTCATCTTGCACGAGACATCACAAGGGAAGGTGGTCGCCTCCAAGGTAGTCCGATTACTTTTGGAGTTCTCTTGCAATCTTAAGCAACTGCACTTTTTTGGTCGATTGGAAGTGAAGTGATAGTTCTGCGTGACTTCAAGCAACAATCCAATGCTGCATTTGTGTTTCTTGCTGCCAGGGTGCTGAACTTAATTCGAATTTTGTGAACTGTTTTTGAAATTTATGAACTTTTTCCAAAAATCAATGATCAAAGGTTAATGTTGTTGGTTTTGATCTGACTGCTTAAACATGCCAGTTAGATCTATTAGTTTAACAAAAAAAATAAGAATGATAACGTTAATGAAAAGGCCCCACGCACCAACGTACGTGAGGTTTTTATCCCAACTAAGGCGCCCTGATCGGGGGCACCCAAACCAACTTATGGTTTAGGTCCCCTGTCGCCAGCGCTAGATAAAGGGGGTACGGGAGAGGGTTGGCAGCATGCGCGATCACAATTCTCGTATGGTTTCACTTCCCTCCCGATATTCTCTCACCCCATCCGATCAGGGGGAGCGCTGCAGTGACGGGAAGACCTACTCCAGCCGCCGCTGCCGTGCCAGGCTAGTCCCTGGTGATCTATCTGCATCGACTACTTCATCAAGCCTGCATCAAGCAGGCGACCGATCTGCATCGACCACTTCATCGAGCCTGCATCAAGCCTGCATCAAGCAGGCAACGATGTCGACATCATCCATCCGTAATTGTCTCCTAAACCTTCTCTGTTCATGTTAATTAGATGTTCTAGATGCAATCAGTTCCTGCTTATTGCATCCGAGAGATGCAATTTATCCAACAAATGTCCGGTGTCCTGTGGGCCGCAGGCCATCTAACACGCCCATGAGCAGGCGTTACAAGGGCCGTATAGGAGCTCTCGGGGATTTGGTCTCATGCTATCTTCCAGATCGGCCTAAGAGGCAGCAGGCATTCCCAAACACAAGCTAGAAAGCGAAGTCCACGTGAGATTTAGCCCAGATTTAGGCAGAAAGTGGGGCGACTTATCGCCTCCAGATCCCTGGTTTTCGCCTTCGTTCCTAGAATCAGGGGAGATTGAGGCTGGTTTTATTTGTTTTTCAGGCTCGGCTAATATGATTTATCTGGTATTTAGAAAATGTGTTGTGGTAATATGAAGAGACAATTTGTTATCAAATATGAATTGTATTTATCATGGAAAGAGTATCATGTTCTGAATGGAAACGTAGAACAATTTGTGAGATTTTGTATTCTTATGGAAATAACAGTGTCTTTCAAACAGAAGGACAACAATAACTTGCCAAATTTAGGAATAGTTAAATATTTCACGTGAATGGTCTCCATCATACGGAAATGTAAATGTAGGAATAGTACTCTAAACTAGGTGTATGAAGTTGTGAATCAATCGTTAAATATTCATCTTCACATCAATTGCATTGCATAAGAAAAATGAGTGGACAGCTTTTATAAAAACCCTAACCGTATGGACGAGAGGACGGGTATTGCACAAAGATACCATGCGATATACGAAGTTCTGTGGTAGGGTAAGATTGAAGGCGTCTCTGGACGAGGCCGCACAGGCGTTTTGAGTCCTTGCACATTGGGCATTACGAATGAGAACCCTAACATCATAAAAAGAAAAAAAATGCATGCCCCACTATTCCGTGGATCGATCACGAATATGAATACCGCACTGAGCACAAAAGAAGCAGACCACCCTGATTTGATGGAGATTAAGTCAGATACATGCAAATTTACCTGGATCTCATGCCCTGCATTCACCGCATTGGGGGTTTCTTGCCTACAGAGAGTGCAGACGGCAACAACAGACGAACGGCGACAGTAGCTATCATTGATGCCTACTTCCTCGACGGCCTCCTGAAATGGTGAAGGACCATAATCAAGGAGATGAAGGAGTAGAAGAGGCAGAGGAGCATCTATGATTAATAGCAGGACCTAAAAACGCCCACCTTCTCCACCATGGCCGCTTGACGTCCTAACTACGACAACGTTGCCGCGTCGTCCCTCGTGCTCCCCGCTATGATGTCGCCTGCTCATGGTCGCACGCCATGCTCATTTCCTTGACCCATCCCCCGCATGCGCTACTTCACTACTGCAGGGTACGCTGATGGCCTCACGAGAATGCTAGGTTCATCGGCAAGGCGCACACACGGTGATTGTGTTAATGCGTCGGATGAGGCTCACATTTAGTTTGTGCTTCTTTCTTGGACCTGAGACCATACTAAAAATTGTTTGGCCAAATGCCAACAATTATGTCTGATAAATATTGCATATTATGCTGGTCACAATGAGAAGTATCATATACTAGTATCATGCGTACGATACTATTTTCATAGTGCATAATATTATAGATTTGTATCATAGCGACCTCATTTATTGGCATGCATGACACATGCTAGTATATTATTTAATATGAGACGGAATCATATCATAATACTCAATCCTCACTTTTCTCATTTTATTGTGTGCCACCTTAACAAAAATGTCTAGTTTTTTTTTTGACGAAAAAAAACAAAAATGTCTAGTTAGCATGTATGATACTACCATTGTGACCAACCTTATGATTTTGTTCAAATGTCTGAACACAAATAATTCCATGCAATTTTATGCATATCATTCCCAAATCATAATTACTCTTGCATGTTTAATTTATTTCGGCAATTACAAAGCCGAAACAACATATGTATTCCACTGCCGGGAATTATTTCTAAGCATGGTATTCTTGCAAATTTCAGATAGTTTACATAGTACGTAAATCATCAAGTGGCTGGAGGGAATGGTGTGTGCTCGCAAGGTGCGTGATCCTTTGATCGAATTCTGATTATATGTGTGCTGCAAGGAAAATAACCTCTCAAAGGTAGTCTCTTTCTAAGAAAAAGTTCCTAAAAATATGTGGCAAAAACCCCATTTCCTAGTTCGCTATTTTTTCAACATACTTTAAGGGAAGTAGAAGATTCCCCTGACCGCCACCATGAACATTTCCTAATACATACGAGACTAATCCCTGCGCCCCCCTAGGCCCTAGCAAAAACTTTGCTTTTCAGGAAATGAATCACCTCATGAAAAATCAAAATACCCCATGTCGTATTTTTCACAAAGGCAGTCCGTTCTATCAATCATTATTTTCTGCCACTTCAGCAGATCTAGTATTAACATTGTTTTTCAAGCTACTATTCACCGGACAAATAGGCCTAAACTAAATTTCTGAATGATAATACAATGCTTATCCAATGTATATACAATATATAGATATAGGAGGTAAATACACTAGGAGTCATAGAACTTGCAGGTGAGGATCAATTTAGTACATAATAAACTTATAAAATACGTGTTTCTGGTCATATAACTTGTCCTCCCGTTCATATACGATGCTTTCTGTCGTATCCGGCCGCATCTCACGCTCACGTAGCATGCCAAAGTTATGGAGGCCCACTGTCAGTGGCTGAGGTTGTGAGTTATCCGTGAGCACTGTTTTTTTCAGAACCCTTGCAGTTTATTTATTTACGCAGAAAATTCTCAATTAAAAATGATGGTTACTTCTTGGAGATTGACTCCTGCCGGTAAGTGCACACCCTCAGTAGTATCTCTATGGAATGGGATACGAACCACGACCTGCTGCGATTAGCAGCGTTTGCATAACCCATCGACCAATTGATGTTTGATTATTAGTAGGCACAGTTAGCTCTATATAATATGTACAGTACAAATAAAGTCCATATTAAAACGGAAAAGGTGTGCAAAAAAGGATAGCCCCGGTTCAAACCTATGACCTCCTCACAAGCTCGCCACATGCGCAATTAAAGAGATATACACAATTTATCTTCTATATTATCTTTCTTTTTTTCTATGTAATAAAATAATTTATATTCAAGATAAAGTTTTCAGAAAAATCAACTAAATTTTTATTTCAATTAAAATAATTTTAAATTTGGAAATCTAGATCAAAGGAAATATAGTGCAGAATCAATGTACATATTTTTTTTCGACAAATCAACTAATTTTTTTAAATTTGAATAATTTGAACTTAGAAAAATCTAACAAAGAATGAATGCACATAACTTTTTTCGGACAAATCAACAAAAAATTCTTTGAATTTGAATCATTTTAAATTTTAAAATCTAGATAAAAGGAAATATAGTGCATAATGAATGTACGTAAGTTGGACAAATCAACTAAATTTTCGTTTGAGTTCTAATAATCTTAACTTAAAAAATCACGAACCAGTAAATTTTTTGTTTGAATTCAAATAATTTTAAACTTGAGAATCTACATAAAATAAAATATAGGACTCAGTGACTGTATGTAATTTTTTTGGTTAAATCTACAGAAATTGTGTTTGAAATCAAAATATTTTTTAAGTCCAGATAAAGAAAAATATAGGTTAGAATGCATGTACGAGTTTTTTTGGACAAATCAACTAATTCTTTTGTATTCAAATAATTATAAATTTTAAAATCTAGATAAAAGAAGATAATGTGCAGAATAAATTTACGTATTTTTTGGAAAGTCAACTAATTCTTTTGAATTCAAATAATTTTAAATTTGAAAATCCAGATAAATGAAAATATAGTTCAGCTGATTTGTTCAACATAAATTTAAATTTGATTAATTATAAATTTGAAGAAACAATATCACTCAATCAGAATGATCCCACTCTCCCCATGATAATATGCATATGTCATGGCGAACATTGTATTATTGAACATTTTGTTTGGTAGTTTTACATCAATTGTTTCTTGGTCGAGTGGCTAGTGCAATTATTTTATTGTGTGGCGGATGTCGGTTCGAATCCCCCAGGCACTTTTTTTTGTTCCTGTTTGTCGTAAGACACTAGCGTGTTTGGCTGGGAGTAATTAGAGTCAGGGAATGGGAATTAAAGGGGTACGAGACTTTAAATCTACAACCTGTTTGGTAAACAATCGGGCAGGGGAATGGGAGTTTGCACAAGGGTGTTTATTAAGGGATTAGGCATGAGAAGTAGATTTTTACTCCCATTCCCTTGTTTGGCACATAATGGGAATTTTCATGGGATAAAACTCTGCTCACGAATTAACAGGATACCCCCTGGAAAGAAATCGGTGGGAATTGGCTTCCTCAACTCCCAGTCCCCTTAGGTTGTGCGTGCGTGTGTTCATAGGGGTGAGTGTGTGCGCGTGTATATGAGCACTTGTGTCTGTACTGATGCTAAAAAAAACTCCCAGTCCCTGTTGGGGAACGTAGCAGAAATTCAAAATTTTCCTACGTGTCACCAAGATCTATCTATGGAGAAACCAGCAACGAGGGGAAGGAGAGTGCATCTACATACCCTTGTAGATCGCTAAGCGGAAGCGTTCAAGAGAACGGGGTTGATGGAGTCGTACTCGTCGTGATCCAAATCACCGGAGATCCTAGTGCCGAACGGACGGCACCTCCGCGTTCAACACACGTACAGCCCGGTGACGTCTCCCACGCCTTGATCCAGCAAGGAGAGAGGGAGAGGTTGAGGAAGACTCCATCCAGCAGCAGAACAACGGCGTGGTGGTGGTGGAGGAGCGTGGCAATCCTGCAGGGCTTCGCCAAGCACCTGCGGGAGAGGAGGAGGTGTCACGGGAGGGAGGGAGGCGCTAGGGCTTCAGGTATGGATGCCCTCCCTCCCCTCCACTATATATAGGGGTAAGGGAGAGGGGGGAGGCGCAGCCTTGCCCCTTCCTCCAAGGAAGGGGTGCGGCCAAGAGGGGGGGGGGGAGGAGTCCATCCTCCCCAAGGCACCTCGGAGGTGCCTTCCCCCTTGAGGACTCTTCCCTCCCCAAGTTTCCTTGGCGCATGGGCCTCTTGGGGCTGGTGCCCTTGGCCCATATAGGCCAAGGCGCACCCCCTACAGCCCATGTGGCCCCCCGGGGCAGGTGGACCCCCGGACCCCTTTGAGCACTCCCGGTACAATACCGATAAAGTGCGAAACTTTTCCGGCGACCAAAACAGGACTTCACATATATAAATCTTTACCTCCGGACCATTCCGGAACTCCTCGTGACGTCCGGGATCTCATCCGGGACTCCGAACAACATTCGGTAACCACATACAAACTTCCTTTATAACCCTAGCGTCATCGAACCTTAAGTGTGTAGACCCTACGGGTTCGGGAGACATGTAGACATGACCGAGACGTTCTTCGGTCAATAACCAACAGCAGGATCTGGATACCCATGTTGGCTCCCACATGTTCCACGATGATCTCATCGGATGAACCACGATGTCAAGGACTCAATCGATCCCGTATATAATTCCCTTTGTCTAACGGTATTTTACTTGCCCGAGATTCGATCGTCGGTATACCGATACCTTGTTCAATCTCGTTACCGGCAAGTCTCTTTATTCGTTCCGTAACACATCATCCCGTGATCAACCCCTTGGTCACATTGTGCACATTATGATGATGTCCTACCGAGTGGGCCCAGAGATACCTCTCCGTTTACACGGAGTGACAAATCCCAGTCTCGATTCGTGCCAACCCAACAGACACTTTCGGAGATACCTGTAATGCACCTTTATAGCCACCCAGTTACGTTGTGACGTTTGGTACACCCAAAGCATTCCTACGGTATCCGGGAGTTGCACAATCTCATGGTCTAAGGAAATGATACTTGACATTAGAAAAGCTTTAGCATACGAACTACACGATCTTTGTGCTAGGCTTAGGATTGGGTCTTGTCCATCACATAATTCTCCTAATGATGTGATCCCGTTATCAACGACATCCAATGTCCATAGCCAGGAAACCATGACTATCTGTTGATCACAACGAGCTAGTCAACTAGAGGCTCACTAGGGACATATTGTGGTCTATGTATTCACACGTGTATTACGATTTCCGGATAATACAGTTATAGCATGAATAAAAGACTATTATCATGAACAAAGAAATATAATAATAACACTTTTATTATTGCCTCTAGGGCATATTTCCAACAGTCTCCCACTTGCACTAGAGTCAATAATCTAGTTCACATCACCATGTGATTAACACTGACAGGTCACATCACCATGTGATTAAGACTCAATGAGTTCTGGGGTTTGATCATGTTCTGCTTGTGAGAGAGGTTTTAGTCAATGGATCTGTAACATTCAGATCCGTATTTACTTCGCAAATTTCTAGGTCATATTGTAAATGCTGCTTCCACGGTCCACTTGGAGCTATTCCAAATGGTTGCTCCACTATACGTATCCGGTTTCTCTACTCAGAGCTATCCGGATAGGTGTTAAGCTTGCATCGATGCAACTCTTTACGCCGAACTCTTTATCACCTTCATAATCGAGAAACATATCCTTATTCCTCTAAGGATAACTTTGACCGCTATCTGATGATCCACTCCTTGATCACCTTTGTACTCTCTTGCCAGACATGTGGCAAGGCACACATCAGGTGCGGTACTTAGCATAGCATACTGTAGAGCCTACGTCTAAAGCATAGGGGACGACCTTCGTCCTTTCTCTCTTTTCTGCCAAGGTCGAGCTTTAAGTCTTAACTTCGTACCTTACAACTCAGGCAAGAACTTCTTCTTTGACTGATCCATCTTGAATACCTTCAAGATCATGTCAAGGTATGTGCTCATTTGAAAGTATTATTAAGCATTTTGATCTATCCTTATAGATCTTGATGCTCAATGTTCAAGTACCTTAATCCAGGTTTTCTATTGAAAAACACCTTTCAAATAACCCTATATGCTTTCTAGAAATTCTACATCATCTCTGATCATCAATATGTCAACAACATATACTCATCAGAAATTCTATAGTGCTCCCACTCACTTCTTTGGAAATACAAGTTTCTCATAAACTTTGTACAAAACCAAAAATCTTTGATCATCTTATCAAAAAGCATTCCAACTCCGAGATGCTTACTCCAGTCCTTGGAAGGATCGCTGGAGCCAGCACACCTTTTAGCATCCTTAGGATCGATAAAACCCTTCTGATTGTATCGCATACAACCTTTCCTTACGAAAACTGGTAAGGAAACTCGTTTTGACATCCATCTGCCAGATTTCATAAATGCAGCTAATGCTAACATGAATCCGACGGACTTAAGCATCGCTACGGATGAGAAAATCTCATCGTAGTCAACTCCTTGAACTTGTGGAAAAACTCTTCGCCACAAGTCGAGCTTCATAGACGGTGACATTACCGTCCACGTCCGTCTTCCTCTTAAAGATCCATTTATCTTAATGGCTTGCCGATCATCGGGCAAGTCCACCAAAGTCCATGCTTTGTTCTGATACATGGATCCTATCTCGGATTTCATGGTTTCTTAACCATTTGTCGGAATTTGGGCCCACCATCGCTTCTCCATAGCTCGTAGGTTCATTGTTGTCTAGCAACATGACCTTCAAGACAGGATTACTATACCACTCTGAAGTAGTACGTATCCTTGTCACCCTACGAGGTACGGCAGTGACTTGATCCGAAACTTCATGATCACTATCATAAGCTTCTACTTCAATTGGTGTAGGTGCCACATGAACAACTTCCTGTGCCCTGATACACACTGGTTGAAGTGATGGTTCAATAACCATATCAAGTCTCCACCATCCTCCCACTCAACTCTTTCGAGAGAAACCTTTCCTCGAGAAAGGACCCGATTCAAGAAACAATCCATATTGCTTTCGGATCTGAATTAGGAGGTATACCCAACTGTTTTGGGTGTCTCATGAAGATGCATTTTATCCGCTTTGGGTTCGAGCTTATCAACCTGAAACTCTTTCACATAAGCATCGCAGCCCCAAACCTTTAAGAAACAACAACTTAGGTTTCTCCAAACGGTGTCGTCTCAACGGAATTATGTGGTACCCTATTAAAATGAGTGTGGTTGTCTCTAATGCCTAACCCATGAACGATAGTGGTAATTCGATAAGAGAAATCATGGTACGCATCATATCCAATAGGGTGCAACTATGATGTTCGGACACACCATCACACTATGGTGTTCCAGGCGGTATTAATTGTGAAACAATTTCCACAATGTCTTAATTGTGTGCCAAAACTCGTAACTCAGATATTCATCTCTACGATCATATCATAGACATTATATCCTCTTGTCACAATGATCTTCTACTTCACTCTAAAATTACTTGAACCATTCAATAATTCAGACTTGTGTTTCATCGAGTAAATATTCTCAACATCTACTCGAATCATCTGTGAAGTAAGAACATAACGATATTCACTGCATACCTCAGCACTCATTGGACTGCACACATCAAAAATGTGTTGCTTCCAACAAGTTGCTATCTTGTTCCATTTTACTGAAACCGAGGTTTTTCAGTCATCTTGCCTATGTGGTATGATTTGCATATCTCAAGTGATTCAAAATCAAGTGACTCCAAATGATCCATCTGCATGGAGTTTCTTCATGCGTATACACCAATAGACATGATTCGCATGTCTCAAACTTTTCAAAAACGAGTGAGTCCAAAGATCCATCAACATGGAGCTTCTTCATGCGTTTTATACCATTATGACTTACATGGCAGTGCCACAAGTAAGTGGTACTATCATTACTATCTTATATCTTTTGGCATGAAAATGTGTATCACTACGATCGAGATTCAATAAACCATTCCTTTAGGTGCAAGACCATTGAAGGTTTTATTCAAATAAATAGAGTAACCATTATTCTCTTTAAATGAATAACCGTATTGTGATAGACATAATCCAATCATGTCTATGCTCAAGCAAACACCAAATGACAATTATTCAGGTTTAATACTAATCTTGATGGTAGAGGGAGCGTGCGATGTTTGATCACATCAAACTTGGAAACACTTCCAACACATATCGTCAGCTCACCTTTAGCTAGTCTTCGTTTATTCCGTAGCTCTTTTATTTCGAGTTACTAACACTTAGCAACCGAACCGGTATCTTATACCCTGGTGCTACTAGGAGTACTAGTAAAGTACACATTAACATAATTTATATCCAATATACTTCTATCGACTTTGCCAGCCTTCTCATCTACCAAGTATCTAGGGTAATTCCGCTCTAGTGACTATTCCCCTTATTACAGATGCACTTAGTCTCGGGTTTGGGTTCAACCTCGGGTTTCTTCACTGGTGCAGCAACTGATTTGCCGTTTCATGAAGTATCCCTTCTTGCCCTTGCCCTTCTTGAAACTAGTGGTTTCACCAACCATCAACAATTGATGCTCCTTCTTGATTTCTACTTTCGCGGTGTCAAACATCACGAATATCTCAAGGATCATCATATCTATCCCTGATTTGTTATAGTTCATCACGAAGCTCTAGCAGCTTGGTGGCAATGACTTTGGAGAAACATCACTATCTCATCTGGAAGATCAACTCCCACTCGATTCAAGTGATTGTCGCACTCAGACAATCTGAGCACAAGCTCAACGATTGAGCTTTTCTCCCTTAGTTTGCAGGCTAAGAAAATCGTCGGAGGTCTCATACCTCTTGACATGGGCACGAGCCTGAAATCCCAATTTCAGCCCTCGAAAACATCTCATATGTTCCGCGACGTTTCGAAAACGTCTTTGATGCCTCTACTTAAACCATTTAACTGAACTATCACGTAGTTATCAAAACGTGTATGTCCGATGTTCGCAACATCCACAAATGACGTTCGGGGTTCAGCACACTGAGCGGTGCATTAAGGACATAAGCTTTCTACTGATCGCATAATCGCTACTATCAACTTTCAACTATATTCTCTAGGAACATATCTAAAATAGTAGAACTAAAGCGCGAGCTACGACATAATTTGCAAAAGGTCTTTTTTGACTATGTTCAGGATAATTAAGTTCATCTTATGAACTCCCAATCAGATAGACATCCCTCTGGTCATCTAAGTGATTACATGATCCGAGTCAACTAGGCCGTGTCCGATCATCACGTGAGACGGACTAGTCATCATCGGTGAACATCTTCATGTTGATCGTATCTACTATACGACTCATGCTCGACCTTTCGGTCTCTGTGTTCCGAGGCCATGTCTGTACATGCTAGGCTCGTCAAGTTAACCCTAAGTGTATTGCATGTGTAAATCTGTCTTACACCCGTTGTATGTGAACGTAAGGATCTATCACACCCGATCATCACGTGGTGCTTCGAAACGACGAACTGTAGCAACGGTGCACAGTTAGGGGAGAACACTTCTTGAAATTGTTGTAAGGGATCATCTTATTTACTACCGTCGTTCTAAGTAAACAAGATGCATAAACATAATAAACATCACATGCAATTATATAGTAGTGACATGATATGGCCAATATCATATAGCTCCATTGATCTCCATCTTTGGGGCTCCATTATCATCATCGTCACCGGCATGACACCATGATCTCCATCATCATGATCTCCATCATCGTGTCTTCATGAAGTTGTCACGCCAACGACTACTTCTACTTCTATGGCTAACGCGTTTAGCAATAAAGTAAAGTAATTACATGGCGTTGTTCAATGACACGCAGGTCATACAATAAATAAAGACAACTCCTATGGCTCCTGCCGGTTGTCATACTCATCGACATGCAAGTCGTGATTCCTATTACAAGAACATGATCAATCTCATACATCACATATCATTCATCACATTCTTCTTGGCCATATCACATCACATAGCATACCCTGCAAAAACAAGTTAGACGTCCTCTAATTGTTGTTTGCATGTTTTACGTGGCTGCTATGGGTTTCTAGCAAGAACGTTTCTTACCTACGCAAAACCACAACGTGATATACCAATTGCTATTTACCCTTCATAAGGACCCTTTTCATCGAATCTGTTCCGACTAAAGTGGGAGAGACTGGCACCCGCTAGCCACCTTATGCACCAAGTGCATGTCAATCGGTGGAACCTGTCTCATGTAAGAGTACGTGTAAGGTCGGTCCGGGCCGCTTCATCCCACAATACCGTCGAAACAAGATTGGACTAGTAACGGTAAGCATATTGAACAAAATCAACGCCCACAACTACTTTGTGTTCTACTCGTGCAAAGAATCTACGCAATAAACCTAGCTCATGATGCCACTGTTGGGGAACGTAGCAGAAATTCAAAATTTTCCTACGTGTCACCAAGATCTATCTATGGAGAAACCAGCAACGAGGGGAAGGAGAGTGCATCTACATACCCTTGTAGATCGCTAAGCGGAAGCGTTCAAGAGAACGGGGTTGATGGAGTCGTACTCGTCGTGATCCAAATCACCGGAGATCCTAGTGCCGAAACGGACGGCACCTCCGCGTTCAACACACGTACAGCCCGGTGACGTCTCCCACGCCTTGATCCAGCAAGGAGAGAGGGAGAGGTTGAGAAAGACTCCATCCAGCAGCAGCACAACGGCATGGTGGTGGTGGAGGAGCGTGGCAATCCTGCAGGGCTTCGCCAAGCACCTGCGGGAGAGGAGGAGGTGTCACGGGAGGGAGGGAGGCGCTAGGGCTTCAGGTATGGATGCCCTCCCTTCCCTCCACTATATATAGGGGTAAGGGAGAGGGGGGAGGCGCAGCCTTGCCCCTTCCTCCAAGGAAGGGGTGCGGCCAAGAGGGGGGGGGGAGGAGTCCATCCTCCCCAAGGCACCTCGGAGGTGCCTTCCCCCTTGAGGACTCTTCCCTCCCCAAGTTTCCTTGGCGCATGGGCCTCTTGGGGCTGGTGCCCTTGGCCCATATAGGCCAAGGCGCACCCCCTACAGCCCATGTGGCCCCCCGGGGCAGGTGGACCCCTCCGGTGGACCCCCGGACCCCTTTCGGCACTCCCGGTACAATACCGATAAAGTGCAAAACTTTTCCGGCGACCAAAATAGGACTTCCCATATATAAATCTTTACCTCCGGACCATTCCGGAACTCCTCGTGACGTCCGGGATCTCATCCGGGACTCCGAACAACATTCGGTAACCACATACAAACTTCCTTTATAACCCTAGCGTCATCGAACCTTAAGTGTATAGACCCTACGGGTTCGGGAGACATGTAGACATGACCGAGACGTTCTCCGGTCAATAACCAACAGCGGGATCTGGATACCCATGTTGGCTCCCACATGTTCCACGATGATCTCATCGGATGAACCACGATGTCAAGGACTCAATCGATCCCGTATACAATTCCCTTTGTCTAACGGTATTTTACTTGCCCGAGATTCGATCGTCGGTATACCGATACCTTGTTCAATCTCGTTACCGGCAAGTCTCTTTACTCGATCCGTAACACATCATCCCGTGATCAACCCCTTGGTCACATTGTGCACATTATGATGATGTCCTACCGAGTGGGCCCAGAGATACCTCTCCGTTTACACGGAGTGACAAATCCCAGTCTCGATTCGTGCCAACCCAACAGACACTTTCGGAGATACCTGTAATGCACCTTTATAGCCACCCAGTTACGTTGTGACGTTTGGTACACCCAAAGCATTTCTACGGTATCCGGGAGTTGCACAATCTCATGGTCTAAGGAAAAAATACTTGACATTAGAAAAGCTTTAGCATACGAACTACACGATCTTTGTGCTAGGCTTAGGATTGGGTCTTGTCCATCACATCATTCTCCTAATGATGTGATCCCGTTATCAACGACATCCAATGTCCATAGCCAGGAAACCATGACTATCTGTTGATCACAACGAGCTAGTCAACTAGAGGCTCACTAGGGACATATTGTGGTCTATGTATTCACACGTGTATTACAATTTCCGGATAATACAGTTATAGCATGAATAAAAGACTATTATCATGAACAAAGAAATATAATAATAACACTTTTATTATCTCCTCTAGGGCATATTTCCAACAGTCCCCTTCCCACTTAAACTCCCATTCCCTCTAATCAAACAGTGGACTTTTAATCTCCTTACCCCTCAACTCCCATTCCCCATCTCTAATTCCCCCGAACCAAACACGCTGCTATTGTTTGGTTCTAGGGATTGGGAATTTATAGAGGTTTAGGCATGGGACTTCAGACTCCAACTCCCACCGTTTAATTAACAAGGGAGGGGGTGGGAGTTCAGAAGGAATTGTTTTAGTGAGTCAATCTTAACCCTTCACTATAACTTATGTTCACTTCCCTGGTCTAGTCCCTCGTCAGTTCCCATGAACCAAACAAGGGAATACAAATTCTCCTTAAATTCTCACACATAATTTCTATCATGCGCCAAACAGGAGAATGGGAATAAAACGACTCATCCCATGTCTAATCTCAATACAACTCCCTACATTAAACTTCCATTCCCCTTCCCAAATATTGCCAAACGCGCTATATGTGCTAATAGGTGTGCAATAAAATAAAAATTGAGAGTGCTTTCTGCAAAAGAAAGATAATGGGTGGCTCACCCAACGCCTCACAACTCATAGGCACTAACATGTGGGTCGTATTCATGCTGACACGCCACGTGAGCACGAGATACGCCTGGATAGAGAAGAAGTGACCGTATATGCACGCATAGGCAAGTTAAGTGACCGCGATGACGTATTTTGCAACTTTTAGCACTAAACTGAACATCAGATGCAAGTTCTATGACTGCCACTGAAATTACCTCTAGATATAGACATTGTCTGATGTAGAGGCGTCCACACAATAGTAGAAGATGGCAAAACTGCACATAAGCGGCATAGACAATGGAAAAATCTACACATAGTAAAGTTAATCAACATAACCTAAAGCAGGATGTAGCAACATACGCATTGCATCATAAGCTTTGAGCCTCTTTTTTTATGCTTCAACAAAGGGGTTCTGTTGGCCTGAAACATATATTAAAACCAAACAGACCCGTCATTTATAGGGAAGGTTTTGGAGATATAAATCAGGGAGGATAGGGGAGGATGAAGCATAGGTTAGATTCTCTCAGCTAGGTGAAACAACATGACTCTCCAGTCGTTGAGCATGGCCTTTTTTGATTCATTCACGCATCTATTAGACCGAAGCATTAGATCATCAGTAGTGGCACGCACATGGATATTAAGTCCTTGAGTTTCATCACGGAAAACCTTCATGTTGCACCTTTTCTACATGCTCCAAAGAATCGCCATAATGACGATAGATCTCATCTTGTTGAGGATATCTTGACCCCATAGATGAGAAAGGTTTACCAGAGGGTCCGCGGTCGCAGTTCAGATCATCGCAAAGAGGCTTGATGTTGGAGCAAAGGAATAGCATGTGATTGGTAGTCTCCGACAATGGACAGAAGGGGCAGCGATCATCTGCAGCAATCCCTATCTTAATCTTCTTTCGTTAGTGTAAAGGCGATCCTTCTCAGCCATCCAAGCGAAAATTTGCATTTGTTGGGGGCGCAGTTCCTCAAGATTGCCTTAGGTATAG